>NC_056734.1:536819303-536822835 GCF_019279795.1 Protopterus annectens
ACAGGAGAACTAAGATCAGAACCAAAATACTCTTATCTAGTGCTTTCATCCCTGTATACAACAGGACTTCTTCAGAATACCATCATTCAATGACACCATCATTTTATACATTTTTGAAAATCACCTGATAAATCACATGACCTCACCACTAAACTTTCATAAAAATGATTTATACGTTCCAATACATAAATATAAAAACATTTTATCAAATAACTATATAAGCACATAAACATATGTAAACCTTAAGTCTTCTATCTTTAAAAAAAAATTATATTTATAACTTTACTGAACACAGGAGCTCTATCAGCTTATAAGCTGAGCTGCCATATTGTTTAATTCTCTACTTTCTTTCTATAATCACCCAGTCAAAGGGCTTCACTAACTTGATCCAAAAAAGAAAAAAATAAATAAGTTTTTTATATTTAGTGCAATCTAACATGTTAATAAAGAACATTATCAACATTACCCTAATCTATATCATAGATATGTTCTAGTATCCACTTAATTTATATATATATATATATATATATATATATATATATATATATATAGAGAGAGAGAGAGAGAGAGACTGTAATAAATGTATTATCCTTCTGTATTAAGAATCTTAAACTATTAACTCTCTTATAAATAATATTAAGTATATTTCCAACCATTTTTATAAGTCAGAATTCCCCTGAATATTTTCCAATTATTTTCTAACAACTTTTTAATTCCCTTGCTGTCCACTGTTGCACCAATATGAAAACATTTTCTGTTAATAAAATCATTATTTACTTTCTTAACTGGTAACCCTGACTTCATCATCGGTGGAAACATTTCTTTCTCTTTCTTATAAGCTCTTCCTTCATTGTCATTAATTTATTTACATTATATCCTCTGTCATAGAACAATTCCAAAAAAACAAAAATTACCCATCAATAAACTTATCGTCATCAGTGGTCAGCCTAGAGGCTCATATAAACTGTCCAAGAGATGTATTATTTTTCATAAACTAGGGATGGTTACTTCCAAAGTGGAGGTAAGTATTACCAAAAGTCTCATTTTAAAAAAAATGTTACTTTCAAAATGCATCATTATATCTGAAAATATTTTTTATCCCTACATTTCCAAAAATAAATTAAAAACATTTATTAGTTCCATTTAAATGGTCAGCAAGTTTCTACCTTTTGTTTAGTCCTGCTCCATATAAAAATACAAATCATCTGTAAACAGTCTGAGAGACCATGTGGCTTGTCGGGTACATGCTGAAGGGGAAATGAAAAGTGTTCTTGCTAATTTTATAGCCCAAGATATTTAGCTTTGCTAACTGTAGTATATGGCATGTGCATTGTGATTGCTTGACAGATTGATATGTCTCTGGTACTCTGCTAAGCTAGAAACAGCACATCTGTTGAAAAAAAAAATTAAAAGTATGCAAGCATTACAGTCATTAAGAAAAAACATCATTAAAGTCTAGAGAATCTATTTGCTTCATAATTTGAGGTAAAAAGACACAATTGTCCTTTATGATGTGACCATGGCACATTCTCACAGAGTATACAGAGCCATATGTACTATAAGCGGTTGTGATAACTGTATTTGCATACTTCTTATTATAATAATTCATTATGCGATAGAACACTGGGTAATACTATTTTATTTTACTTTAAATGTATTACTCAGGTCGAGCATTGATCCACAAGACCAATTTTCAGGCCTTCTTGGGGTAAAAGTAATAAGAGGGAGACATAGCAACAAGGTATATACAAAGAGAAATTTAACAAAATTATTACCTAAATAAAGTGATGTTCTTAAACTGATGATGGACATAGCCAACTAGAGAATATTAAGTTATTGTTTACGCTATGCTTCCATAGCTAGGGTTGTAGAGTTACAAAATACTGCATTTGTTTTTTGTTATTACCCATGGCCGATTGTTAACCCTATACTGTGGTAACAGTGGGCTAAGCAGATAGCAGTTCAACTATCTGTACTATATTGCTTGATAATGGACTCGATTTCATCTAATTCACCTAATGACAGAATCTTTCTAACCTTTAGGGGAAGACTGCTCTATATCCATAAAATGCAGCGTCTAGGTAATTCAGCTCCTAATTCTTTTTTTTCCTTTCTTTATCATATTCGTACATATTGCAATACTGTTCTTATGTGTCTAGTTAGCTGATGCATGCACATCTGATATGATAAGCTGTAACATGGCTGTCTTTGTATAACTCTTAAAGCTAGATTTAAATGGTTATATGTTATGCCAGTGACAAGGTTCATATTGTCTAATGGAGTTTAGGACTGTAGTGAAGTGTAATTGGGGGGGATACTGGTTGCAAAGCCTGCACTCTTTTTGTATCCCATTTCTAGGTTTACAGAAATTAAAGATACATACAGCATTGTGAGAATCAAAGATGTTGAAGCACATTTTCATGCTTTGGGTATCAGGCACTTTCTTCATTTTTTTTATTTGTTTGGTTTTCCACTCTCTCCACATGTTCATGAACATTTATTAGTTATTGATCACTGATCATCCTCAAATATTTCTGTCTCGCTGCCTCCTCAATGTACCCCCAAGTCTCAGCGAATTAGTAAGTTTTAGAGACCACCTTGCTAAATGTACATCATTGTACCAAATAACATAGGGCCAGATTCAGGAAGCCTCCGTGTAAGAGTTATAACTCTTACACGGAGGCTGCAGTTAAACTGTGTGATGTCAGCATGTCATGCATATGCATGAGGTGCATGAGGCATGCTGAATCACACTAGTAACTCTTACACGTTCCGTGTAAGAGAGTAGGGGGCGTGTCTGTAGGCTAAGCCCTGTAAGCGGACACGCCCCCGGAAGACTAGAATGGCTGAAAGTAAACAGCCACGAGAAAGGCCATGAAAATGTGAATAAACACACTACACAACACATGCCCCGATAGACCATCACTGTATAAAGTGAAGAGATGTTATAAAATTAAATTAAAACCTTTTATTTTTTTTTAAACCCGTAAATGTTTGCTACTGTGTGCGCCGTGTGCGCGGGTGTGCTACTAAGCGCAATCACAGTTAGCAGTCAGTGGAAAAGGATATAAGAACTAAATATGCAAAGTAAGCCAAGAAATAATAGCTTAGCGGTAGAGTTGCCGGCCTAAGAGTAGGCAGGCAGGGTTCGAGCCCCTACAACAACCTTTTTTTTTTGTAAATAAGCACTAAAAAGCCCCCTGACAGTATTGTACAAATGTAAATGTATTCCCTTTTGTAAAATGGAATGAAATAGAGCATATATTTTGAAGTAGCATAATAATAAAAATAGTCAGAAATGTACTGATAGCTAAGCTGTTGTGAAACAGAGTGCCCGTAGCTGAGTAGTGTTTCAAAAGCTGCAAACTGCATGCCCGTTGCCAAGCTGCAGTTAGACAGACTGAAACTGTGTGCAATTAGCTTAACATGTGTGTCAGTAGCCAATTAGGATTTATCCCAGCGCACACCGTTTGCGCGCCGCTCCCACAAGCTAACTGCCAGTGCGCATGCGTTACCTCCGCGCAAACGGGGC
>NC_056734.1:536859962-537002462 GCF_019279795.1 Protopterus annectens
CTCATTACTTGTTCAAAGTTTTTGGATTCAGTATTGTAACCCTCATTTACATAGGATTGCCTAGTAATGCTTAGTTACATATCTTACACGGAGCTTCCCCTTGACAACCACTAAACGGAGGCCATATTGTTTTTGCTCTGCAAGTCCCTCCATTGACATTTCATGTAATACATAAATCCCACAATTGTGGGCTTATAAGCTTCGGTTTTCAGTTTTAGGTAGTGCACCCCGTTTGCAGGTGTGCGCTACAGTTAAACACATAAATCCCTGAAAAAAAAAAAGTTATATAACTTTTTTGCAACATTTCATGCCAATGGCCACATATTTGGCCATTGGCATGCTTACTGTAACAAATGCACCCTTTATTTGGAGCTGACATAGCTCCGTTTTTAATTTTGCAGAAATGTACTCAGTTGTCAGCTGAGTACATTTCTGCAGCTAACACGTCCGTTACACGGACTGGTTTGGGCTTCGTGGATCGCTCACATACCTCATTTGCATATCTTGGAGCTGCAAATGAGGTATTGAGCATTTCCACGCCCACTCCGTGTAAGAGACATGTTAGCTGTCTCTTACACGGAGATTTGGGCTGTTGCTGAATCAGGAGGCTTACACGGAGGCTTACACTACTCTTAAACTCCGTGTAAGCCTTCCTGAATCTGGCCCATAATCTTTGCTGACTTTTATTTATTGAAATCAGTTTTATAAGCAATTTCTTAGCTGCATGGAATCCAGTTTATTGGTTAGTTCTCACTGAAAACAAACAGATCCATTACAAAGTAAGACAGAGGTACCATCATAGTCCTTTAACATGGCATCTGCAGTATTAATCACCATGTCACTGGTAAATAATGAAAAAAACTGGGTCCACAATTTAGAGCCTTGAGGGACAGCAGATGTTACCAGAGTAAGTTGTATAATGACTTGCTGTCATGCTGTGCTTCCAAGAGCAATGCATAAGTGCACTACAGAGCACACCAAAAAGTCTAGTCTACTCTAAACAAATCATAAAAAAATAAAATAAACGCGTTTGTCTGTACCTGAAAGAAGTACAAATCACTTCCTTAGTTAGAAGGAAAAATTAATATTGATTAATTTCCTAAATTTATTCAGCTGGTCTAGCCACAGGGTCTGTTTCATCAGACATGAAGTATATATTACATCCATTTGTTGTGTCTCAGGGATTATCTAAGAATAGCCTATCTTACAACTTTATAACTGAACATACAGTGAACTGTTTCTAAGTTTGCCACATCTGCCTGAGATTTACATGTTAAAAACTTACTACTCAAGTGAGAATTCTATTTTAATTTCATAAGCAGACATTTTACAGCTATTTTACATTTTGTATATGCTTCTCAGATATATAATTAGCTTTGATCTTGGCATGTTGGTTATACAATAAAATATATGCATCTTTTCTTATTTTTAAAAAGCAAGATCTTTGTCAAGCAATGGTTTATTTCAACATGTAACTTAATTGTGTGTAAATGGGCTACCAAATCTATTATTTTTAAGGTGTCATTATTATTATTATTAAACAGTGACAGCCATCTTACCTAACTCTGTGGCATGCACAGTGAAGGAGTTGGGACCTGCAGCTTCACTGTGCATGTCACAGAGTTAGGCAGGATGGCTGTCACTATTTAATAATGACATATACTCCAGTTAATGGGCCCACGTGCTAGAGTAACTGAACAGAAGTGACAAGAATGAGGAACTCTTGACGATCTGTAGAGGTCAACCATATAAAAATTTGACAAATTGTGAAGCACAAATCAACTTATGAATTAATATATTTTTATGTAAAGCACCCTGGTGCACACATTAAAATGATTATAGTATACAAATAAAATCAAATTCTTCACAATTTGAGAGTAGTCAGTTTCATTTTGCTTGTGTCATAGGTGGGTACTAGACTATCTCCCCAAGAGACATTTTAAGCTGAGCCAAGCTTATCAGGAATTTGCAAAAACACTTCTGACATATGTCAACACACCAAGGAATTTTATGAGTTACAATATCGGTTTGTACATATCATGTGTTCACACGCTGGCTCTGTTCATTAGAGCCATAGTTGCCAAGCCAGGGGTACTTTGTGATTTCAAATCCATTGGTCCAAGTTACACTTATATATGGTGAGGGAAGAGCTTTGCTTTACATGCCTGTTTCAGAGCAGGAGAAATCTTTGAAAAACATATCTGTCCCTCCAACATGTCTTATTTATGTTGCAGATGAGGTGTAGATCCTTAGAATTAGTATTTCTGATGTTATTTGTTTTGAAGGTATACAACAAATCCATCAGTGTGGGCTCAAAGGATGCCTTGTAGGCTACTCATACACCAATATGCAGACATCTGTAGGAGACTGAGTACAGGGGTAGGGCTTTAAGACAGTCCACATTGTTCTTTACTCCCCTGTATTCTTTTCTGAAGGATATCTGTGTTTTCTCAATCTGTTTCAAGTGCCTGATCAGGTACCTGCCAAAGAGTGTATTGTACTCAATGACTGGTAGAATGAAAACCAACTAAACAGGAACAATGACTTTCTTGGACCTGGATGCCATACCCTTACTTATGAGCTGTACAATTTAGAATTATTCTTCATCACAGTAGTCATATGGTAGTCAAAGTTCAGGTTACTTTCAGCATGCTTTCCCCATATCCTTGATCACTAGGTGTACTTTTTGGGGCGTATTATCAATGTTGGAATTTCCAGGGATGATCATCTTTCCAAAGGGTACTATTATGTATTTTTGCATTGATTTTTAGTCAATGGCTCCAGCACTGGTTGTTTGTTTGCATCAGGTCCTTTTGAAGGGTATCTGTGTCTTTAGGGGATGCAATGACCACACCTAATTTGCATTTGTCTGTAACCTTAGTCAGCCAGAGGCCCTTGGCATTTGCCTTGACTTCCAAAAAAGGAGATGCCAGATAGTAGAGATCCCAGCACCAATCCCTATGGGACTTAACTACTGATTGGCCTATTTGGGGAGGTGGACTCTCCTATCCTAACATCTTGTGCCTGTCAGTGAGCCAGCTGGCTATCCATTGAGTGACATATGGATTTATACCTAATTTTCTAAGTTTATCTGCAATGCCCGAGACAGGTTTTGTGTTAAACATCTTAGCCAGGTGGAGGTAGGCAGTGTGCACTGTTTTGTCCTCATCCATAACTTTAGTGATCTTCTTGAAGAAGTCCACCAGATTACGCAGGCATAACCTTCCTTTGACAAAACCTAAGTAGGGTATGGTCAAGTGTTATTGTTTATCATATCCATGATAATTCGTTTCATGGCCTCGCATATGAGATTAGTCAGACTTATGGGTCCACGGAAGCCCCCCAACCTTCTTTATAGAGAGATGACCATAAAAGCCCTTCATTCGATTGGCACAAAGCCTGTCTGGAATCTATGGTTAAATAGAGATTGTAGTGGTCCTGAAAAGTCATGTTTCACACTACTCAGGAGGCACCCTGGAATATTATCAGGTCCCATCAAACCAGTGTTCTTGGCTTAAAGAATGCAGTGAGGACCTGTTCTCTAATGATAGTTGGTGAGGAAATGGTAGGGTTATTTTCTGGTGGGTGGCTGGGGATGACAGGGGGTAAAATTATAGCTATATATTGGCTAGCAGATTTACTATATCCTATGGCTCCATATAGGTGGTTTTAT
This sequence comes from Protopterus annectens, assembly GCF_019279795.1. Taxonomy (NCBI): domain Eukaryota; kingdom Metazoa; phylum Chordata; order Ceratodontiformes; family Protopteridae; genus Protopterus; species Protopterus annectens. Next base: position 536,863,636 of record NC_056734.1, read on the forward strand.
TCATCCTTAGTTTAACATTGTTGGGTGTTGCCCGAAGAAAGCCTTATGGTTGTCCTTAGATTGGCAGACTATTTTTATCTCAAATTTGGCTTTGGTGGACATAATTAGTGCCCTAAGTTGCTTGTTCAGATTGATTATTTGGTATTGGTATTTTTTTACTTTGCTGGGCCACATCATCTTCCTATTTTGTCATGATTTTCTTTTACCAGTTAATCTTGTGGTAATTAAAGTCACTCATGAATATTGTGTTGGGTTGAATGGGCAATATCTCCAGTTTATTCAAGTATATGGTATGGGCTTCCTAGGTAATAGAGGGGGAACTATATCTTGCAAGGAAATGATATGGGACTTTACATATAGTAAGTTGGATGTGGAGAAGCTCACTTGTGTTAGACTATCTGACCAGCCTTGAAGTGTGTTTTGTTTGATGCAAATTGGGACTCCTCCATCTTCAGACCCTACCTGTGCAGTAGTTGGACTAAATGTGCAGAAGACATAACCTTGTACTGCAGGGATGCTCTCTGCAGCTGTAATCCAAGTCACTGAACAGATGTAAATATTCTCCATGATAAAGAGACTTTGCAGTCAGTGGAGTTTTTTATTTTATTTATTTATTTTATTTTATTTATTTTACATTTGTTTACTGGGAAAGTCCAAGTGGACACAGGTCCATTTTCAGGGGAGGGCCGGGGAGAAAAGCTCCACATTACAATACGTTACATGAGAGTAAAAAGAAATAGAACATACATACATATGGCATATATACACATCAGGACAACATGCTGGTGATTAATAAACATACATATAGCATATATACACACAACAGGACATCATGCTAGTGATTAACATTTCTTACAGTAGACAATCAGAGGTACATTATTTTTTTCTTTTGCAGTTATAAGTTTTGTAAGGTAAATGTATACAGGTTTGGAAGCTTTCAGGGGAGAAACTGTTTGTACATAGCTGTACCCTGGCAAATTCTCTTGCTATGGATTAGCCTGGTGAGTGGCATGAGCATAGCCAGTTACTTAGATAGTGGGTTTTCAGGAGTTTTTTGAATTGACTAAAGGACGTGGTAAAAGTTATTTGGCTTGGTAGTGTGTTCCAGGTTTTGGCAATGGTGTTGACAAAGAGGGACTTACCATCTTCGTTTTTATCTTTGATGGCAGTTACGAGGTTCTGGTTACTAGATCTTAAGGCTCTAGAGGGAATGTGGGGCTGAATTAGGTGCTGAAGTGCTGGAGTTATCTCAGGAAGGTAGTAGAGTTTGTGCGCTATAGAGAGTTGATTGAGTAGAAGTATATGAGGCAACTCAAGCCAGTTGAGTTGCTTAAGGGACAGACAGTGGTGGGACCTATATGAGGCTTCAGTAGCAAACTTGGCAATCTTGTTGTAGCAAGATTCCATTTTATTTAGATCAGTTTGGCGGGGATTGGTCAAGATGGGAGTGGCATAGAGGAGGGTGGATAGAAGATGAGTCCTTGTGATGGTTACTTTGGTGTGTTTTGTCATAAACTGTTTGTTCCTGTAGAGGAGACCAAGTTTTTTATTAACTTTCTTAATGGTTGCGCTATGTGGATGTCGAACCTCAGGTTATTGTCTATTTCTATGCCTAGCAGTTTAGTGTGTGGTTGGACTGATTTGAATGTTTTCTTTGGAGCTAATGGTGAAATTATTATTTAGGGGAGGAGCTCTGCTAGGGTTGAAAAGAATTAGTTTTTTTGGGGGGGATTAAGAAGTTTGATGTTAGTGAACCAAGTTTCGGTTAGGGTGAAGTTATTTTGGGTAAGGGTTTGCAGTTCACTAAGGGTAGGGGCAGCACATATGAGGGTAGTGTCATTTGCATATTGTACTATTGAGGCAGTGGGAGAGGATGAAGAGATCTGATCTGTAAATAGAGAGAACAGCAATGGGCCAAGGACGGATCCTTGAGGGACTCCTATGGTTACTGGTAACAGAGGGGACAACTGGTCCTGCCATAGGACTGCTTGCTGATGGGCAGATAAGTAGCCGTTCAACCATGATATAGAGGAGGGACTTATATTTAGGGTGGATAGGGTATCAAGAAGCAGACTGTGGTTTACCATGTCAATGGCTTTTGATAGGTCTAAGAATATGGAAGAAACAAATAGACCCTTGTTTCTGTGGTGGTTAACTATGTTGGTGAATGATAGTAGTGCTGTTGTGGTGCTATGGGAAGGTCTAAAGCCATGCTGGGATATGGAGAGTAGGTTGTTATTCTGGAGGTACTGTATTAGTTGAGTATGAACAACTCTTTCTAATATTTTGGATAAAGGTGATAGGATTGCTGTTGGGCGATAGTTGCTGAGTTGCTTCCTTTGTGCAGTGGAATTATATATGATATTTTCCATTAGGTGGGGACTTTGCATTCTGAGAGAGATCGGTTTATGAGAACAGAGACAGGATAGGCTATAGCTTCAGCTGAGATCCGAAGGAAGTCTGCTGGCAGCTTATCAGCTGCTATAGTGGTTGGTTTAAGTTTACCAAGGAGTTTAGATATTGATTTGGTGGATACAGAGTGGAGGTGAAAATTGGAGCTATTGTTTTGTATATTGGGGTAGTTATTGGTGTGGGGCTGCTAGTACTATTTTGGGCATTGGCAAGGGTCTGGACTGTTTCGGTAAAGAATTTGTTAAACTGAGTAGGAATGTTTTCATGGTTTCTTTTTAGATGTTTTCTTTTTAGATTCCTAGCTCTGAACTCTGCAAGTTTGCACTGCAACTTCCAATGGGTGGAGCCTAAGCTTTTTGATAGACTCAGATTATGTCCTCATATTTTAAATAAATGCTCATATCTCTGGAACCATTTGGGTTACTGAAGAAACATAAATGGTAAACTCTTCTGAACAAACTATTTTTATAGGTCTTAAAGTGCATTTTATAAGTCCGGGGCAACTGGAGGTAGTCCTATTGAAGTGAAAGCTGAAATGCATCTAATGCCTAATTTGTTTCAAATATGAGAAGTCCTCTTGTTAAGTTAGCTTCACCAACACTTATTTTTTCCAAGATTTAACTAGGTAACTTATGGAAAATCAAATCCCTGTATTAATAGATTCCATGATCAGGAGTATTAGGAATAATATAATCATTTCTAAACTGCTGTGTCTTGCTTGAGTGGTAATGGAATACACAATATTAAAGAGTTCACAGTCACATCAAACTCAAAAACAAATAGATACATCTAGTCATTACTGAGGGTGGAAGTAAATACTTGGGTAAGTCAAATAACAAATATATTGATACTGTAAGTGAAATTCTAACATAGTGTAGGAATAAAGGAATTAGTGTGTTGTTCTCAGGTATTCCAGCATCTCTGTCACTATCACCTAACAAGTTAAGGCACGCTTGCTAGCTCAATGGCATTGTGAAATGTGTTTTTAAAGAAAATGTAGGTTTATTTCTGTATGGGGCAAAAATGTCTAGTAAATACCTTTTCTTTGCTAGTAATTGGTTTCATCTAGGGCACTAGAGTATGAAACAACTGAGGAAAGCACTGAGTATTTTTTTCTAGGTTTCCAAGTAATAAACCTGGAATGTTAAAAGTCATGAGGAGAAGTTAAGATTCTGTATGTGTAACACTACTACATTAATGCAGTTGAAGTTAATATTCATATCCTGAGCTAGCTAAGGGTTTCAGTTCAATTCTATAGCAACCATTTTTTGGCAAATTAACACCAATAAAGCTTAAAATCTATGTAGTGAACTAGAATAAAGAATGGCTATCTCCCTGTGTTTGCAAGGTTAGATTTAGAAATGTATTTTATTTGTCCCAGGTTATCAGTAAGGAGTCACATCATTGGTCTGTGTTATGTCCATTATTTTCTTAATATATTTAATGTCTACCTTTCCAGTCAGTCCAAAAGTGAGGGTAACTCAATGACCAGTCAAATGCAAGGATTTTGATGTCTAATGTCAGAGTTGATTACAGCAGTCATATTTAGTTTTAATTGTGACACTATATCTTTAACTCCAGAAAGTGTAATGTGCTGCATTTAGGTCTAAGTAATAAACAATATCCATACTCTCTGGATAATGTATTGAATCCAAAGGGTTTACTTAGCATATTCGATCTGAAGAAAATATAACCTTTATACTTAGAAAGTGCTACCAATTATATAAGGACATCCTTCATGCAATTAGATCCAGGAAGCTTTCTGCTATGTTAGCACTATACAGATCTCTAATTAGACCATTAAATCTGCAAACTCCTTCTGATCTTACAATTCAAACTAGATAAGAAAATTAACACAGTTATAGAAGTATTTTACAAAAAAATCAAGTTTGTCCAATGACTTTCATATACAGTAAGATTATTCAAGCTGTAGGTGCTAATAGTGGTTTTTAGACCAGTCATATATAAATCAGTCTTAATGTCTGAATATTTATTTATTTGCATTTGTTTACTGGGATGGTCCAGTGGGTCAGAAGTGCTCATTTTTAGTGGAGTCCTGGGGACAAAAAGCTCCACATATAAGGCATTTCACATACAATGCAGAATTTACATTAATAAAGACATTTAATACATATTACTGGCAGCTTATACAATTAGTGAAAAAAACAGTACATAAGAATCATTCTCAAATCAAAGATATTATACAAGCAATACAGAATATATACATGAGAACATTCTATATGAATAGTTTTCAGTTAGCAAAATTTATTTGGGACACTTCATGCAGTGGGTGCAAAGCAGATATAGGAATTAATTAGAGACTAGGTTCTTAAACTTTTCACAAGTTTAGGAGGAGTAATAGCTGAGCAATAACTTATTTGAGTCCTGCTGCAGGAATCAGCAAAGTTGGTGGATATTGTTGCAGCTATAAGTGGTGTTATGATGCTGCGAGAGTACCTGAATAGCTTAATAAAGAAGACTTGAGTGGTATTCTGGGGATCACATTTAAATGGCACGGTTATTATAATAAAAACAATAGCATTCATTTCTTGACAGAAGTAGACAATTAACAGTAAGGTCAAAGAAAAAAAAATCGCCATGAGAGAAACTAGATGGTAGAATAAGCTCCTGTTGGTTATTAGACAATTTACTAATGTATTCAGTTTTAAACAAATCTAGATAGATATACAAAAGCAAGGGTCCTTGTCTATGAATTATTGTGGTAAATGATCTTTCAGGTACAGAGCCTGCCTTTTCACTTTCATAATTAAACTATAAAGAAAAACTCACACTGGTCAGGCCACCGTTTATCAAAGCCCTGGATGAAAAATCCTTTACCGAGATTGTATTTGAAGCAAGGATGTTCTTCTGTTAGGATATTAGGAAATATGAAGAGTTCCCCAAGTTCTGAGGGAAACTACTTCACAATGTTAAAGAGGAATACAAATTTATTTTCAAACAAGGCAATAGATGATCCCCCCAAACAACTGCACATCTACTCAAGTGGGTAATCAAAATCAAAATAAAACAGAGCTGAGCCCACTGTGTACTATTTAGTTTCTTTTTAGTAAGACTGCATTTAAAACTCTGAACTGTAACTATACTGTCAGCACAGTGGTTAAGAGAAGGCATACTAACATACCTGAACAACTTAAATAATTTACAGCACCTTTCTTCTTATTGTACAACATATCTATGACACTTGGTGACAGATTTTTTGCTACATTAACTGCTTTGTTTCCTAAAGGATAAAACCATATTATAATACTGTTGAAAAATGCTGCCTGATAACCCCAATAACATAAATCTGTCAGTGACTTTTTTTACTTTAAGAAATAAAGTGTTCGTTAATTTTAGCTTGATTCATGCTGCAAAGTATGCATCTCAGGGGAGGAAATGACTGCATAGGCTTTTGATTTTTAATCTATCCTCATTTAATCTGACTTTTATTTAATTTTCTAGAAGCTAGTAAGCCAAAGGCTTTTTCTATTGAATACAAGAAAGCTAGTTACAATAAATGTATCTAAAATAAACTCTGAAGTCCCATACAGACATCAAAGCTTGCAAAATCATTTTATTAAACGACAGAAGCATTTTCTTAGCTTTTTGTAGCTTTACAAAATAAGTGTTAAAACTTTCACAAAATGGCAAATAGATTTATGATCAGATGAATATATAACTGTACCATTTTTAACTCTTGCTGAACAGAATGGTTTGAATTTATCCCAGGATCACTTCCATTTGTATCTGCATGTTAGTTCACTGATATTTAGGTGCCTTTGTATCTGGTATCAGATGTTATACACTGAAGACGTCAAACAAGTATAGAGCATAACCAGATTATAATCTAGAGGAAGAGACTAAGGTTTAAATGATGCTGAACAGCTATGTTCGTGGTCTCACTACTATGGACCTGGTACATAATGGAGGTCATGATCACTTAATGCTCAGCTATTACCTTTTCTTCAGTAAAAGGGAAAAAGCATGGAGAAGTTTGTCTGTCAGAAATTAGCAGAAACATAAAAGGATAATACCAAACAGTGATAGTGCCACATATAAGCCTGTTAAGAAGATGACTGAAATAGTGCTAGGTTGCATATGTATTGGGAATGGAAAATGAGTGATGAAACTAGTTAGTCTTTGAGGGCTGGTGAGTATTGCTTAGTGCCTTAACTCTTTACACTTTCTTTAGACACACCAAGCTGTATGTCACACTGGCAATGTTTTGTTCTTTTTGCTACCTTTGTGTGGATCTAAGACTGAATTCATTGTTCCACAGGAAGCTACTCTACAGGTCCAAACTCTGTAGAAAGCAACATTATGTCTTCATACTGCAGTCACAGCCTTTTGCTTCACACATCACCATCTTAGTGGTTTTATTGCTGTAATTTTACACAGCTGGATTGTTATAGAGTGATGCTTGAAGTCTCTTTCTGATTTGCATGTTCTAATGTGATTCATCCTATGCGGTATTTGCCTATTGACTATGTTTACTATGCAATATCTGTATCGACACCAAGAATTTCACTTAAACTTTGAATGCTATATATAACTTTTGTAAGGTCTCCTGAACAGCATATTCCTTTACTTCCTGTCTTTCCACATTACCCTTCCAAAGATGTACAATGGAAAGAATCTGGCACAGAGCAGAAATACATCATACTGATCCATAACTTTCTACTGTACATCCACTGAACATCCACAAGTCCAGTGGAGGAATAAACACCCGCTCAACAGATCGTCTTCTCTGCACTACATAAATAGAACATGCTGGAGGCAGTGGCGGCTGATGACTTCAAATCAAAGGGGGGCTGCAGGAAATATATGAATGGGTGAGGTCAATGGGAAGGGGTGTGGCCAACTAGAAAGGGGAGGAGCTATGTTCAAAACCACAAAAACTGTAACTTTAATTAAATGCACTGCCCTGGGTGCCAAACCGTCATTATGAGAGTCCAATCAAGACAAAATGAAGTGTAGAAGAAAAAAAATATTTCAGTGCATTGGCTGTATGACAGCTTACTTAATATCTAGATGGAAACAAAAAGGTTGTGAGGCATGAAAAAGTAAATTACTTTTTAAATACATTACTGGAATGCCAGTCAAAATCAAGTATAAGAAAAACATGCAGCACTCAACTCAAACCACTTCTCCTTGCACTGCAGTTCTAATTATAATTTATATTCAGCTTTATTAAAGTACCAAGTAGCATGCCGAAAGTAGCAATCTTTGTGATACCCCCACTTGTAAAAATGTTTCTTATCCAAAAAAGATGTGCTGCCTGACAACTATCTACTTGTTTCATGGGGAAAACATGATCAAAGTAAAAAATGAAAAGCAAACAAGAAACAAGCTCAAGATACATTGCTTAAAGGATTACTGTACAGGTTTTGGACCATGCATGATAGATTGGCATTCTGTTTAGTTTACAGGTAAAGCCTGCAGAGATGACTGGAATTTTCCAAGTGTAATGAGCTTCTCAAAATAATGTAATCCTGTCCTTTATTACAAATACTGTCATATGCATTTCAATACCCAAGGCTTATACATTATCTAGTTATGTAAGTATTGTCTGCATGGCAACAACAGAAAGGCTTTCAATGTTGGCAATTCTTTAACAGTATGCTTATTAAAGCTTACTTGCATCTTACGATCTCAGACAAGCTTAGCTGATGGTCATTAAAGCTTTGCTACTTAAACACAGAGCAACAGGCACTTTCTCAGTAATAATAAGCATAAATCAACAGTACACATTTGTCATACCTCTCAACCTCAGAGCAAGAAATCTGGACAAAGGCATACATGGAAGTGGGACAAAGGCCCAAAAATAAGGACAATTTTTAAATATTGCTCTTATAAACTTAGAAAGATAATAGAATAGGTCTTGCATTAGTATGAATTTTCTGAATGGTATGAAATCTGAAACTCAAATGTCTGTCATTATTTTCTAACTTCAGTCTTTAATGATTTGCCACTAATTTGCCAAAAAAACACAATTTTATGAAAAATGGACCAAAAATGTGATGCAAAAATATAAAATAGCCACACAATACAGCTGGGAACCTGTCAAAGAAGGGACACTTTTTTATTAGTACTGCTAACTTGAGCAGCTGACAAAATAAAAGAATCTACATGCATTTCTGAAATAAAAGTAATCTATAACTCTGATTATTACAGTTATTTCTTAATTGTAAACCCTCCACGTTTTCTTCCAAAATTGCTATTTTGCGGAGGGATTATTAGGGGAAGAGCAACATTTTGAGCCAAAATCGGGGATAGCTGAGAGGTTTGGTTATGCCTAATTCTATAAAGCAATTTATTTGCATGTACCTCTCAACCTGTTAATGCAATAAATCTGGGCAAGGCCAAATATATTGGTGGAACATATAAACAGTACTAAAAATTAAAACTTGCTCTTGTATAAACTGAGACAGTTGATAGAATAACAGGTCTTACCTTTAGCATGCATTTTTCTGAAGGTTATGAAGTCTGAAACTCAGTGTCTGTCATTATTTAGTGTCTTAATTCCTAAATGATTTGAACAAACCAAAAATAAAAAGCAAAAATGTATTCATCCTGTGAAAATCTGGACAGTTGAGAGGTGTAGTTCAGCCGGGGCTGCCTTTGAGTTTGCCGCCCTTCCCCCTCACAAAATCATGGTTGAATGGAGCCTCCCCACTGCAGCCATTCCAATGAACCATTACTTGGCTATTTCACCCCATTTACCATAAACACTAATGTGCATACTGCTTTACTTCTATGATGATTTGGACTTCATTTGAAAGTTTTATTTTGCATTTTACAGCACAAACACTAAGACATCTGCTAAACAAAGCAATGCAGTCTCACAATGAAAACAGACTTAGCATTAAAATTTCTCTGCCCTTGAAACTCACATTCATTGAAACAGCATTGAAACCCACATTCAAAGAAAATACATTTTGCCAGTGGCAGATAAAGATTAGCTTTGGGCCGTTTTCAAATCATAAGCCCCTTGCACATGAAACATACATGTGCTCTTTGATACACATTCCTGATTGTACTAAATTATATTCCTTGTACAATACAGTACAGTTGTTAGAGGGCATTTTAAATTTGTTTTGAACATTTTTCCAGTAAACAATGAAACAAAACACATGCACCAATAATGCCAAAGCTGCCCAATTCAGAACATTTTTCCAGTAAACAATGAAACAAAATGCATGCACTAATAATGACAAAACTGCCCAGTTCAGAACATTTCCATCATAAAAGTATACTCAGACTTCTACAGTCCACCATTATCAGTAAATATGTACAATCTTTGAAGAAGTAAAAGTCATCTAAATAATTCCACATTAAAGAAATCTGTAACTAATGAAGAGGTTGCTGCTGGCAAACAACTTTATATGTCATTGTTTCATCTACAAAAAGAGTGCCTGTTGCCCTTGAGGAATAAATTGCCTATGTTGCATTAAAAAATGATAAGCTAGTAATATTGCAATAGGGAATGGATGGCAAATGGATAACAGGCTCATAGTTACTAGGTATCTTTGCCAAAAAGGACTGCAGCATCCACCCCCTTTACAACACAGTACAGTATCAGCAATGCATCTACCTACTGTGGGAGTAGAACCCAAAGCCTTCTGCATCAAAACCACATACACTACCTGTTGTGCTATTAACAATGCAAGCAGACTCAGCATAAGCAGCACTAAACTTTTGTTCCCCTGCAGCTCTCAGCTTCTTGTAAAATCTACTTGATACTCAGCTGTATCTCTGAACTTTGCAGCACAATAAATCTGGAAAAAGCCAATATTTATTGGGGGGGGGACAAAAGCCCAAAAACCAGGGAAACATTTTAAACATTGCTTGTATAATGTTGAAAAGTTGCTGGAATAAAATGCTGTGCTACCACTATACAGTTCATTGCCAAGTATTGAACCCAGGACCCTGTGCAAAACAGTCAGAGCAACATACCACTACACCAAATCATCTGTTTTATGAAAGAGAGGAAGACTGAGACTTAAATGGCTACTATTTAGTGAATTCAGTTCTCACCATAGCTGTCAACCTCTTAGCACAAAACAACTGAACAAAGCCAATAACGGGGGAATACAGCCACCAAACATATTCAGTGAATTCAGTTCTCACTATAGCTCTCAACCTGTTAGCAAAAACACATAGACAAGACAAAGCCAGTAATGGGGGGATACAGCCCCCAAACATATTCAGTGAATTCAGTTCTCAACATAGCTCTCAACCTTAGCACAAAAAACCTGGACAAAGCCAATAATGGGGGAATACAGTCCCAAAAATAGGGATAAATTTCAAATATCCATCTTATAAACTTTGTAAATTGCTAGAATAAAATGTTTTGTGTTACCATGTACTTTCTGAAGAATATGAAGTCTGAAATTCAAATGCTTGTCATTTTTATTTAACATTTGTTAACCAGGAAAGTCTGACTTGGAACAAAAGCCAATTTTCAGCATAGGCCCAGGGAGAAACACTCCAGACACATGTCTTTGTAAGATGGGAGGACACCAGAGCAAACCCACACATGTCTTTGTAAGATGGGAGGACACCAGAGCAAACCCACACAGGCAAAGGGAGGACATGCAGACTTCGCACAGACGATTTCCCAGACAAGAATCAAACCAGAGAACCTGTAGCTGTCAGGCAACAATGCTACCAGTGCACCACTGCACCACTGACTGTGTCAAGAAACAAAACAAAGAAACCATAAATTTTATTAGGAACAGAACAAATATGAGGAAAAAATCTGCAAATTTTTGACAAATAGTGGTGGGTAGGGAATTCAGGCTCTTGCCACTTGGGCCCAAGGTACAGGGTTCAAGCCTTATTGTCTACCCACCACCATGTAGCAACTGGGGCATTTCACACACACACACACACACACACACACGAGAAAGGATGTAATATTAACTCTCATGACCTCTATTGATTCAATGTCACTCTCCTACTAGTCGTGCCTGACTGTTGCAGGTATCTTCTCATGAAATCATCTCATCTGTTTGCTTGGCATGCTCATTTCCTCTTGCTTTCTTCCAAATGTTTTTCACCTAATCATCTTCTGCTTTCATGCACATGTGCCCAAGATATTGTAATCTATTCTCTTTGACCTTCTAGCATTTGTACTGAGATCAAAATATAGTGGTGATACGGGACATTGCTGCCCTTTTACTCAATCTAGTATGATCTTGGAGTTAGTACATATAATTAGCAGAGGGTGTGGGTGTGCAAGGGGGCTTCCCCTTGCAAGAACAGTGTTTGCTTTTTTGTTGCTTTTTTGACGTTTCAGAAAGTCGGCCATATGGTCCCAACCATATGAGGTTCGATGTTCTAAAATGTCAATAAAACAGACTTGATTTTATATATATATATATATATATATATATATATATATATATATATATATATATATATATATACATATATATATATGTATATATATGTGTGTATATATATATATATATATATATATATATATATATATATATATATATATATGGGTCTACATCAGATGATCAAACTTTCAAATGTTCAACTTTCATATGGCCGAGACCATATGACTGAACATTTAAATGTTTGAACATCTTATAAAAAAAGTAAAACAAAACAAAAAATTAACTGAATGTTTTTAGTAGGGGGGCAAGCAACCCTGCACCCCCCACATTCCCTGATATTTAAATATACCAACTCTGAGATCACACTGCAGTGAGGAAAAAAGAAATCTTCCAGTTCCACACTGTATAGAGATCGTTAAGAACAAGAACGCTCAAACTTTTAAAAGTTCGATCATATGGTCTTGGCCATATGAAAGTCGAACTTTTGAAAGTTCGATCATGTGAATATATGTGACCTTATAGATATATATATATATATATATATATATATAAAACAGAGAGAGAGAGACTGAAATACAGGCAAACAGACATGTAGATTTATAGCTATATACTGTGGCAGTTCTGTGTTGTCTAATGGTTATAGACAATGCTTTATTAGGAATTAGCAATATGACATACCTTTTTCATGCTAAGTGAAGATAAAGATTCAGAGACTGCAGCTTCTAGATCTTGCACTGCTTTTGCATAAATAACAATCTTTTATTTATTTAACATTTGTTTACTGAGAAAGTCCAGCATGGAACAAAGCCAGTTTTCAACAGAGGACTGGGGAGAAACGCTCCAAACACATGTTTTTGTAACCTTATCCTAATCTTACCTAAACTTAATACCTAATGTTATACTTTTTATTGTCTCAGGCAACAAACATTTATGTCTTTATTTAAACATGACATTAAACAAGTGACACAGGTACACATACAGCAAGAGAAAAGAAAAACAAACTGTAGTGACATTTAATGCAGCATACATTTTAAAAATGTTCATTTACTGCAACAATACATAAATTAATCAGTTTCTGTCTTCCCTTAAATCTCACTGCTCCTGAATACTATTCTGCATGTATTGCTCCCACAAATTCCATTTATTTCTATGTAATTTGCTCTATCCGTTTTCTAAAGGTCTCACTTCCAGTTCCTTTATCTACTTGACAGTATTCACTACTTCAGGTACAGTTGGTATAAATTTTGATTCTCATTTTCCACTAATTGCTTTTTTGCAACCAACAGCAGTAGACTTAGTTGGCCTTCACTATGTCTAGGCAATCTAGATCCTGTATCCCAACTCAGAAGAATCATTTCCTTAGTTACATAAAAATTGCTCCACAGCATTTTTGACAAATACTTTTTTAAGATTTGCCAATGTATTGCATTCTCAAAGAATATACTCCCAGTCACCTTTCTCTTTCCTCTCCCACCTCAAGCATTTGCTCTCTACCTGAGAAAGACATCCCTAATAACTGTTTGGGGTATAAAATACCAATGAAAACACTTCCAAGCAAAAATCCTAAACGTTCTGGATTTCATTGCATACTATATCAGGCTGTTTTTTTAATAAACCCTTGTCCTTTTCTCTTTGCCCATACTCTGTTATTAATCTCTGAGAGGGAAAGCAGTCTCTAACCTGCAGACCAAACTTCTGCATGGCCTAATCCCACTCTATTATCTCTTTCTCTCTCTCCGGTTATTTGCTCCTAAAACCTTAGCTCCTTTCCTAATTCTTCTCAGTAAATTCCAGCACCTCATGAAAAGGCAGCAGCCAAAGAATACCTACATTTACAATGGTGTTCAGAGATTCAGTGCTCAAAATTATCCTTTTGCCTCCCCTGTTTCTATTTTAGTTTGCTTTAAAGCAGCACAGATTAACTCAGCCACCCCCCACTCTCAAAGTAATTGAAATGCAGATCTTTGCTGGCTTAACTTCAGTCTCTCTCCACTGTAGCTTGAAAACTGTTGGACAATCCCATGCTTCTTTGATTCCATCTGACTCTCTTTATGAAGAATTTTGTAAGCTCTTCTTAATCTCTCCTGACGACTGTCTCAGATATCCCTGATGCATTTCCTTTTTTATCCCACTTATCACAGGTGTAGCAGCTCTTAAAGGGAACCAGCTATCCCCTGTGACACATAACGTCCATACTCAGTCCTGTACAATTGAGGACCACATGGACATGGGGGACACATCAGGCAGGCTGTTCCATGGTCTGTGCCACTTGACAAAAAGCCAGGTCTTGTCTGAAGCAGATCTCAATTTAGGCCACACATATGGCTCTTTTTCAGATTCCCTTGACCCCTGTATCTCATTTGTTATGTGCTCTAGTACCTTTCAACCATGCTCAAGTTCTCAAAGGTCCACTCTTACAAATATCTTTTTCTGCTATGGACTCAGTTTAGTGTAATACAGAGGCAAGTATTTCCCCATGATCGCTGGAAAGTGCCAGTGTGTGTATTTCTTTCAACCTTTCTGGTACTTCGACTTACTTTTGCTAATCTCTGAAATAATTTCAGAAAAAAATATTATGTATGGACATTTTATGACCCCATTTCCAGTGAACAGTCAAAACAAAATGCTAAGTTTCACACTTGTCACTTGTAGAACATGCATCAGTTACCAAATTGTTCTTCATTCTAGATAACTCTGGTCCATGGATAACAAAATCATTGCAGATTGTAGCATTGTGAATTCCTTTACAAGTTCAGAGCTCTTAGTATGCTCATTTCAGATTGTGAAGTCCAATTCTGCCTTTTTATTTTAGTCAAATTTGCTTCTATATTTTCCAGGTCTCTATATCAAGGTCTCCCTACCACTGTCAGCAGTAGAGTTTGGCATGTCCTTCCAACTTTAACTCTCTGAACTTGAAGTATCTTCAGTTCTTCTTCACAATCCTTTAAGCTAGGAAATATGATCTTCTTCCTAGATGGATTTTTCCTACTCTTTTCTAAAGCTGTGTCAAAACTGCTTTACCTGCGTTCAAGGTCAAAACCTTTTTACCTTAAACAACATTTATTATTTAGCCTTTCTTTTGCTTTTCAAAACTATGGTCAAAATTGAGCTCCATCTCACTTCTTTGTGCCTTGCTTTATTTTCTGGTGAAATTGTAACTGTCTTGGCTGTTGAGCCTTTTGCTTTAGCTTCAGAGGAATGTAAGGTTACATATACAGTCATCAGTTTTCAGAAAGTTAGGTTCTGCGCAATGTTGAATGCTTGGCCTCCAACAATGTGCAAGTTGGCCCATCAGTTTTGCACTCACCAGATATTCAGTCTCAGACAGTGTGGAATAGTTGCAATGGTTCTGCATTCAGCTGGAAACTTTGGACGTTGTGCATGTGAGCTCATCTGTTTTACACTTTATAATGCAATTTATTTCTGACACCAGGCATGCAGTTTATCTGTTCTGCGCTACATTAAACATTTTTTTCTGACAGTACAAATGTGGGTTTATCTGCTTTGTACTACATTAAGCAATGAACTCCTGACACTGTTCATGTGGTTTATCTGTTCTGCACTACACTAAGCAGTTTTTTTCCCGATATTGCACATGTGGATTTTCCTGTTCTGCACTACATTAAGTATTTTTTCCTGACACTGGGTATGTGGGTTTAGCCGATCTACATTACAATAAACATTTTTTCCTGACAGCGCACACATGTGTTTATTTGTTTTGCACTACATATTTTTTTAGTCTCCCTTGGTACATCATTGTCACTGGCCTGGTACCCTAGTGCTCATGTCCACACTGGGTCTGCCAACTTGTCTCCTACCCCTTGGACTTACACTGATATCACTGGGGCCTTTTATGGATTCCAAGGGTGTCTGGAGGGTTCAGCTGTCTCTGCTTCTACCCTGTTTTTTTAGATGCCCTACCCATACCCCTGCCCTGCCACCCATGCTCATTGATTTTTCTGAGGACAACTACCCATTTTAGACCATGCCTCCCCTAAGGGAGCATCATCAGTGAATGCTGTCCAGGCACAAGCATCCCTCCCTGCTGCATTCTCCCAAGTTGTTTATCGAACCCAGGTTGACTGGGCTGTAGTTAGGGCTTTATCTCTGTATACTACTGAAGTGTCCTGTTGTGCACTACATTAAGTAGTTTATTTCTGCCATTGTTCATGTAGGTTTATTTGTTTTACACTACATTAAGCAGTTTATTTCTGACACTGAACATGTAGGTTTATCTGCTCAGCACTACATTACGCACTTCATTTCTAGCAGTGCAGATATGGGTTTATGTGTGCTACACTACTTCAAGCAGTTTATTTCTGACAGTATATGTGTGGGTTATCTGTTCTGCACTACATTAAGCAGTTTATTTCTGAAACTGGGCATGTGGGTTTTTCTGTAATACACTAAATTAATCAGTTTATTTCTACAGTACACCATATGGATTTGTCTGTTCTGCTGTACATTAAGCACTTTATTTCTGACGCTAGGCACGTGGACTTACCTGTTCTGCACTACTTTAAGCATGTTTTCTGACAGTGCAGATGTGGGTTTATCTGTTCTGCACTCCATTAAGCAGTTTATTCTTGACAGAGCACATGTGGGTTTATCTGCTCAGCACTACATTAAGCAGTTTATTTTTGATACTGGTCATGTGGGCTTACCTCTTCTACACTACATTAAGAAGTTTATTTTTACAGTGTGCATAATGGATTTATCTGTTCTGTAGCACATTAAGCAGTTTATTTCTGATAGTGCACATGTGGGTTTATGTACTCTGTACAACATTAAGTAGTGTTGCTACCTTTTCAAATGCCCAAAGTGAGTCATTTTTTTGTAGAAATTTGAAATTTTGCTGTATAAAATACATCCATGGCCTATGCAAAGGACAGAACTTCATTTATTTGCCAAAATAAAAGCTTATTCATTTAGTATTTAAGTTGCTTATGCTATTTTTATAGCATATAGGTGTTTCAAACAAAATAACTGAATTGTGCAACTATTAAAGAAAAGTTAGGAAATATTTTTGTTCTAAAATCTCAGGACATTTGCCATTTTTCAGTTTTTTTCCGCTAGACACAACTGCTCAAAGAGGAACAGGTGGTAACCCTAACATTAATCAGTTTATTTCTGAAGTGAATGTGTGGGTTTATCTGTTCTTCACTACATTAAGCAGTTTGTTTCTACAGTGCACAATGGATTTATCTGTTCTACAGTATATTAAGCAGTTTATTTCTGATACTAGCATGTGGATTTACCTGTTCTGTACTACTTTAAGCATTTTCTCCTGACAGTGGACATGTGGGTTTATCTGTTCTGGACTCCATTAAGCAGTTTATTCTTGACAGAGCACATGTGGGTTTATCTGTTCTGCACTATATTTAGCAGTTTATTCCTGAAACTGGCCATGCAGGTTTACCTGTTTTGCACTATATTAAGCTGTTTGTTTCATGGAAGTACACAAATATGGATCTTTCAGTTCTGCACTATATTTTTTGGGTTCCCCCTTATGACATCATTGTCACAGGCTCTCCCTTTTGTGCCCATGTCCATACAGAGTCAACTAGCATGTCTCCCACCACTTGTACTTACTCTGATATCACAGAGGTGGGTCATGGATTTTAAAGATGTCAGGAGGGCTCAGCCATTTCTGCTTCTGTCCTATTTTTTTTTCTTTTAGATGCCCTACACATTCCCTGCCCTGCCTCCCATGCTTGTTGATTTGTCTGAGGGCAATTCCCCTCTTTGGACCATGCCTGCCCTATGGGAGCATTATCAACAAATGCCCTCTGGCCTGGGATATTCACACCCATCCCTCCATCCTTGTTGCTCCTACAGTTGCCCAAGCAGCTAATTGAACCCAAGTCAACAGACCTGCATTTATGGCTTTATCCCTCTACACCACTGGAGTTCCCTGTTCTGCACTACATTAAGCAGTTTATTTTTGACAGTTCACATGTGGGTTTATCTGTTCAGCACTATATTCAGCAGTTTATTTCTGACAGTTCACACATAGATTTATCTATTCTGTACTACGTTAAGCAGCTTATTTCTGAAATTGGGCATGTGGGTTTTTCTGGTCAGCTCTTTATGCATTTAGTGAGTCTTGCTCGTGCACTGAATAGGCATACTTTAGACTTCTGTATCGGAGAAGCTTTTGGCTGGTTCACTCATTTATTTTTTGTCTAAAAAGGCCTCCAGTCAGTTTAACCCTGTCACTTGTTAGATATAAATGCAGAGTCATTCTTTTGAACAACATCCTCACATGCTATACCAGAATGTGGACAAGTTCTTTGAGTCTTTCCATGACCTGTGGTGCTCTATAGCTGACCTTTCCTAGCCATTTCAATTTCCTACTGATACCAACAGTCTATATTTTTAGTAGGTTCTAAATATTTACTTCCAGGCTGATTTGTTTTAGACTCCAGACATATTTCATGGGACTTATTTAAAAATAGTTTCTTTTTGCAACTTTTTTTTCCAGATTTGACTCTTGGTACTTTCACAGCTCCTTTTGCAATTTGATAGTGGAATCCAATTTACAGCAAAGTCTGGTAATGTTGGTTGGTTAGTGCCTTGATACCCATGTAACCTGTTCAGACTGTTGGGAGACTACAACACTGGCTTATGAGGCATAAGGCAAAGGAAAGGCAGATGTTGCAATGCAAGTCAAGATGCATGTGATTTTGGGACAGATAAAAATAGACTTGACCTCAGCAATGAAAACTGTTTTTAGAGATATGGAATAACACCGTACTTCTTGAAAAAGTGACAGAGGGTGCACAGAATGTTGAAAATAACCAGCTATGTATATCATTCACCTTTTCACTGAGAACTGAGTCTGGAAGTGCAGATGTTAAATGAAAGCATTCTCGGTCGTTTATTGAACTGTCTTTTGAAAGAGGCCCCGGATGAGCAAGAGATACTCACAAGTCCCCCAGCTGTGTGACACGCACACAGAGCTTGGACCATTAGGTTGCAAGGCTACATGAATGCTACTGTTACTTGCAATTCATTTGGTCATGATACTTAACTTAAAGCTATTTTGAGTATTTAGCCTTCTTGGAGAACATGGATTCAGTAACTGGCTAGGTACCACCTACTGACCCTGTTCTAGTAAGAATTGTTAACCCTTTATAGACAGTAATAATAATGATGATACCTGGATGGGTCTGAATGGAACTAAAGGTTTGCCTAATCCGAACAAAAAAAATGAATTTTATTTACCTGTGCTAGCCATGGGTATTTCATAATAAAAGCTATGGACAAACACAAGGCTGCACATCAATGTACTTGGATTCAAGACAGCTTGAACAATAAGTCATCAAATACAAAGGCATGTCAACTAAACAATCACATCAAGAGAAGTGTCGCTCAGTCAACTAACAGCTACTTGATGGTGAGCTAGCTGGGTGAGATATTAAATAGCCTTTTGAGAGAGCTGGGCAGCTGCCCCCACCCCTAAAAAGATGGGTGCTTAACCAATGATGAGCTCAAATCTTCACTTGTATACTAGGAAAGAGCAGGGGTGTAAATTCCAGGTAGACACTACAGAAAACCTTAGATGTTAAGGTGGCATCATAATACTATGACAAAAGATGGTCTGAAAGTATGGATATATTCATAAGACCAGCTAGTGGACACTACTAGTTATGAAGGCAATCAAATTAAAGGAGGAGGCCTTCCTGGCCCAAATCCTATTGGTAGGAACTGCAGCAGTCACCAAAATGAAGTTTCTGCTCCGTGGAGAGTTCGGTGAACCATGAAGAATTACTTCTTGACAGGTTCAAATAAGTTTTGAAGATCTATCTGGCATCTCCAAGGTGAAAGTGGGAAATGGTCCAGTCTACTTTTAACAAGGGTGAAGAAAAGCTTAGCTTGATTTGGGGCATGATTAAGAGCTGGAAGGAAAACTAATTTGCCTTGGTATGCATTCATTTTTGCAGGTAGTGTTACAAACACATTTAGGGACTGGGCTCTTTCCTGTAAATGAAGTTGGTAAGTGTCACCATGACTAAAGCTGCAGAAGGGAGTGACATCTAACCAGAAACTGCAAAAGTGTTAGATGCTGTTTGGCACATCACAGTTAACATGTCTTTTCAAACATGTGTGGCAGGCCCAGGCAACATCTCTGGACCAATATACTGGGATTGTAGCCATCATTTCCAAAAGTGTGACAGGAAAGTGCGTTCCTGTTATACGGAGATCAAATTCCTTATGCTTCTTAGAAAAATCTATACCAGTGTACTGGCAAGGAGATTTCAACTAACAGTTAAACCACTGGGTCAGAAGCAGCAATACAGATTTTGTCTTGTTCATGGAAAAATAAATCATCTCTTTGTCTTTGTACAAAGAGAGGAAGGATCATGGAGGTTTTTCAGTATGGTTTACATGTATTTTGCAGACCTGCAGAAAGTCTATTACTGCATACTTGAATGCATTATTACAGTAGTACAAAGTCACAGTTCTGTCTCAGATAACAATAATTGTCACAAGTGAGATGGCAATGGCTACCTCAGATAGAAGAGTTAAAATCTTTTGAGCTGTTATTCATGAGTGAAGGAAGAAGTGTCAGAAAATTGACCAGTGGATGGTTGCAGAAGTGGTAGTAGTGTGGGAATTGGATTGTGGTGGAGAAACAAGAAGAGAGTTTATCCTAAAGCTCTAAGTGAACTGGTCACCTACTGTGATGAGCTTTGCTGCTAGGCCTGCACTTTCTGTATGTTACTGCCCTCAGGCAGGCATGACAGAATAGTACTTGTCATGCCTGGCATAATGGTTAAGGTGTTTACCTTATTAACACAAGGTATAAGGTTTGATTCTTACCTTGGGTTATTGGCTAGGCTTAAAATGGCCTTTCAGGGCAGTTAGATTAGTATTCATCTATGAACCTATGAACCTGTCATGCTGCTGCTGCAGGTTGCTTCCAAACTGTAGATTCAATGATGTCCACAATCATATAAAATAAAGTGAAAAATGTATCTTTCTTACATTTGAGTATAATTTGTCACTGCTACATATTACAGGATAGCATATGTCAAAGGATTTGGACTATGCTACTGTATTTTGCTTGTGTACATGGTTACCAAATGTCAACAAAAGTATTAAATAAATGAAGTATTCTTCTTGCCCATCTCTCAGTCAGTTTTACACTTCAAATGTTCTTCTGTTTCTCCATTCCACTTTGACCTAAGATGGCTTCAATTTCTGCTCTTTCACTGGTTCAGTTGAAGATCCAATGAAAGACTGACTTCCTAGAGCACATCATAGTCAAAGGGAGGGGAAGTTGAAGCATTTGTGTTAAATGTTTACTTAGCACCAGTTGAAAATTTGAAAGTTATTATGTGACTTGCAAGGTGATAAGGAACAACATGTGATGTTTATTACTCATTATGGAGGTCAGGGGAAAGAAATTAAGATATTTACAAATGTCAGACTGATTAGAGTAAATATGTCTTTTCTATCCATACTGAGTATGAGCAGGGATTACCTCTCGGTTGTCCCTGATTTTGCCTCATATTTTTGGCCTGTTCATCCATTCCACATGTACGCTGCCAATACATCTTTCTATGTTTGAATGATGTTGTGTGCGGCTGTGCAACTCTTTCTGCTGACTGTGTGTGTGTGGGTGCACGTGTGTGTGTGTGTGTGTGTGTGTGTGTGTGTGTGTGTGTGTGTATGCTGGCATAGGGAATAGTTCCAGATGTTTCTGATTTTGCCTCATATTTGTAGTGGTTTCTCCTAAAATTTGTGTTTTGTTTTTAAAAGTTGTTGTGGACTGTAGTCACTAAATAATGACAGACTCCCGAGTTTCTGACACTAAATCCTTCAGAAAATGTTTGCTAATGACAAAACGGTTAATCTAGCAACCTGAATAATAAAAAAAAGAACATTTGATTCATCAAAAAGATATAGTTTTTGTAATAAATCAGTTCTCTATTTTTTCATTTTTATTAGATTATAAGTTATTTTGTTTCTTATTGGACATTCTTTTTTTGAAATCTAGCAACTTGCTAAGTATATAAGTTAAATATTTAAAACCTCTGCCTGATTTTGGGTCTGTCTTTAATTTTTGAGCTAAGAAGTTGACAAGGTGGTGATGGAGGGATGGAGTGTATGCTTCTGAAAGCAGCAAACTGAAATATAATTTCTAGGGTTAGTTATGTACTTACTCATTTAATCATAAGCAGATGTCTGAGGTGTATATTGTCATACAAGTGGCTGTAAGTGATGGGTTGTGTGTGTGTGTGTGTGTGTGTGTGTGTGTGTGTGTGTGTGTGTGTGTGTTTAAAGGGAGTGATATTCACTTAAGTCAGTGGTGCTGAAATAAGGAAACTGAAAATTTGTGCCCTCACATCCGAGGGACGTGAATTTCTGCATATTGTAAGTGCTATGATTTTGGACCCTCTGCTATGATTCTGAAGGCCCCTGTCAAGATTTTGAAATTTTCAGAGGTAGAGAGGTGTGTGTGTGTGTGTGTGTGTGTGTGTATACATATATATATATATATATATATATGTATGGGTCTAGGACGATTGAACAAAAGTTCAATTGTCCAAAACCAAATCACCAAATCCACTTTAGGGAAAGTGCTTTTTGCCAAAAAAGCACATTCGCTAAAGTCCATAACAAACAGTAAAAAAACAACAAAATCAAACACAAAAAAACACACAACTCATGTTTACACAGGGGGGGCTGTTCCCCCCACACCCCCCGTACTTTTACATTGTCACTCCGAGATTCCCTTAACCCCACTGTACTACGATCTCAGCAACAGCCATTCCCCCACGATTTCCCTAACCTTTCAGCATACTTCCGTGAAAGTGCTTTTTTGGCAAAAAGCACTTTTGCGCAAGTATGCCCATATATATATATATATATATATATATATATATATATATATATATATAGATATGGATTTACTTTGTTTAAACTAATCTGTCTTACCTGAGCTGATTCCACCGAAATGACATTACAACAAATGCACAGACTGCCAAATTCCTTTCTCTGTGAAAGGAACCACTTGGCCACCATGGTAATGAACCAAAATAGAGCAAAGGTAAGCCCCCCGCACCCCCCTACTTAAATATACCAACTCCTAGATTGCACTAAACGGAAGAGAGGGCACAATTCGCCATTATGGCCAAGTGGTTCCTTTCATGAGGAAAGGAATACATCAGTCTGTGCATTCGTTGTAATGTTGTTTTGGTGAAATCAGCTCGGGTAAATCAGATTTGTTTAAATGAAGTAGACCTCTATATATACATATATATACATATATATATATATATATATATATATACACACACACACACACACACACACACACACACACACACACACACACACACACACACACACACTCAGAGTACATTGTTTTCTAATGACAATTTTTAATAGTAATATTACCATTATTGTAAAATTATTACAACTTATACATGTTTCATTTTATTCATCCCGGTGTGCTATCACATTCAAGACCATTTTTCTCATACCCCCTTCCTGTATGCCTAACTGGCCTATTCATTTTCATGGAGGTGACTGCTCTATGGCCCATTCATTCCTCCATAAATGCAAGAGTCATAATACTAGATTGGAGTTTCCATCCTCTGG
The DNA here is from genome assembly GCF_019279795.1 of Protopterus annectens. Classification (NCBI taxonomy): domain Eukaryota; kingdom Metazoa; phylum Chordata; order Ceratodontiformes; family Protopteridae; genus Protopterus; species Protopterus annectens. The sequence goes on from NC_056734.1 coordinate 536,887,008, forward strand.
ATAGCAGAAGTTTTTTTGTCTTGAGTCTCACTGTTTCCTGACTTCATGTGACCCCCTCTTGTTAAAAAGGGCTGGAGAAAATGAGCATTTGTGAGGGAATTTTTTTATACTTGCCCAAGTGATGTCACCCCATCAGCCTTGTTTGCCCATTTTGAAGGCAAGAAACTCTGTTGTTTCCTAGACTCCACCATAGCACTGAACTGGACTTGGTACTCTGGACATGCACCCTACAGCACTTCTCCACCTCATCATTCCTTTCTCTTCCTGGCCATCTCCTCCACTTCCCAGGTCACTATTTGGGTCTATGTTAAATGACTGAATGCTTAAAAAAGCGAATGATGATTTATCAAACCATTGTAAGTGAAAGCATACAATCCTGAACGCTTAGAACAGGGATTTTTTTCCAAGGGAAAAAAATTGCTATTCAACAAAAAAATCTTCTTCTTCTTCTTCTTTTGGCTTTTTCCCAGTTAGGGGTCACCACAGCGGATCACCTTGTCAACTCATGATTGGCAGTAGAGTTTTACGGTGTCGAGTTGCCAGCTCGGTGCCCAACCTTCCACAGAAGGCACACACTCACACCAAGGGCCAATTTAGAGTCCAATCCACCTGCAGCATGTCTTTGGGATGTGGGAGGAAACCGGAGCACCCGGAGGAAATCCACGCGACCACAGGGAGGACATGCAGACTCCGCACAGAAGGCACCCCAGCCGAGGATTGAACCGGAGAACCTCTTGCTGTGAGGCAGCAATAATAACCACTGCACCACCGTGGCTGCCCGCTGTTCAACAAAAAAATAAAAACAAAAAAAAAACTGTAAAACATTACATAAGTTCAGGGGCTTCGCCCCCACACCCCCCTCCTTAAATATACCAATTCCAAGAGCACACTACAGTCACGAAAACGGCAAAGTAACAGAAGCAGCCATGTGATTTCTTTCCCAGGGAAAGAATTCGCTTATATGCCATTTTACTATTTTACCTTTTTGTGCTTTCAAATTCGATCAAGATGCATTCGAAATAATGCATCTTCGATCATTTAGTAGGAACCCCACTATTAACCCCTATGTAGCAGTGTCACAATAAGGGCCTTATCCTCTATTTTATTCTGATGTGTCACAATAAGAGCCTTATCCTCTATTTTATCCTGATGCAGCACTATCAGTGCTCTGCAAGCCAGCTGTAAGCATTGACTAATGCATGTTTACCTTTTATCTATCTTATCATGTATTGCCTTTCTTTTTCCATTCCTCCTCTTCCAGTCATAAAAAATGAAGTTGTCTTAGTTATTTATTACAAACTTAATAAACAGCTTGTTGTTTGGTCCTGCTTGTTTTCAAAAAGGAAAAAAAAACTCCTTTCAATAGCTTCATATGACATCCCACACTGACTGGAATTTATAAATTATAATAAAAAGCATATTACAAATTTGCTAGGAGCATGATCTAGCAGCCCAAACTTAAAAAAAAGAATTAATCCTTCATTCTTTGGATATGACATTATACCAAAGTCCCACCTGCTTGAGCTGAAAGTAGCTCAGATGGAAGTAAAAGAACCCACGGTATCTATTAAAAAGAGTAGGGGTCCTTTATTTATATACAAAAATATCTTTTATTTACAACATATTTACAAATATAAACATATATAGATATACAAATCTATTTACACACATTCATATTTTCCTTTAAAATCATACTTAATTTTCATTCCTATTAGATCTACACTACTTTTTCCATAACCACCATCTGATTTTACTTAATATTGTTGCTAAAATCCAGCTACCATTAAACATAAAAGAAATGTCTTTCAGCTTTTCCCGGTTAAGGGTCGCCACAGTGGTTCACTGGTCTGCAGATTGATTGGCAGTGGAGTTTTTATAGTGTCAAGTTGCCCACCCAGTGTCCAACCTTCACAGAAGCACCTGCCTGCATGTTTTTAAAGCTCACTTGACTACAGGGAGGACATGCAGACGCTGGACAGAAGGTGCTCCAGTAGAGCATCAAACCAGAGAACCTCATTCTGTGAGGCAACAATGCTAACCACTGCTTCACTGCAGCCACATTTACCATTAAACATAATTTCATTTATTTGTCCATTCCATATAACATAACATAATTTTTTATATATTCTTTTAACACAGTATTTATTTATGTTCTTGTAATATCCACATTTAATCATATCTATGTTTATTTTATCCACTTCTTTTATATCTTTGAAAAAAAACTTCTTTACATAGTTTTCCTCATAACTTTTTTCTCTTTTACATTTCAAAAACACAGGTTCAGTAGTTTCTTGTTCTTGACAATGTAGACATATTATATCATTCTCTTTTTATATGGCATATTTCCTTTTATTTATCTATTATCAGTCTACACAAAAAATATTGACATTCTACTTTCTGGTTACACCTTTCGCTTATTTTTATAACTTTATTTATTCATCTGTTAGATTTTCCCATGGTTTTACATAGTAATATTTTATCATTAGTAATTCACTGTTTTACTAGTTAATATTTTATCATTACATTCTTATACCACACTTTTCTATCTTTTTCTATACCATCAATTTTTATTTTCCACAAAAACATTTTATTTGGTAATATTTTATTTCTTCATTTACACACTCCATTTCTCTTTTTTGCCATGCCCCAAAATGTATCATATTTATACAATTTTACTACCAATCTCTCATTTTTTTCATGTATCCACCTGAGCACTTTGTATAAATTTAATGAAGCAGCATATACCACTGGATTAATGAACCTTAAACCTCCCTCCTCTTTATTTACATACAAAACTCTTCTTTTTACTAGGTTTAATCTAGAATACTGTATAAATGAAATAAATAAGTCTGCAATAATTTGTTTTTAAATACTGCAACAATACAAAAATAAATACTAATGAGCTGACACACAGCCAGGGTAAAAACTTTATTATAAACAATTTGGTAAGCACTTTCAAAAGTGCAATCCTTTCTTCTTCAGACAACACAAAAAGACATCAATGAGACATGTATGCATTAAATATTTGCTAAAAAGCACTACTGACTAAAATCTTAAGTTCATCCATGTGCGCTTACATATTTCCTAACATACATTTAACAAAAACGTCTCTTTGACTAACTGTGTATGGTTCTCATCTAGTCATCTGTTTAAATGAATGATTATAAGAAAGTTGAATAATATGAAAACTAGAACATTGATTTTGTTGGGTAAATATTGGTTATATACCTAAGTCAGTAATATCGTTAAATGTTTGTTTTATGTGTTTCATTCCTTATTTTTTTTTCATCATGTTTTATTTTTTATTGCTATATTATGAAATGGCAATAAGCTGGTGCTTGCATATTTTTTGATTTATTTTGTATTTCATGTAATAGATAAGACATTACTAGATTTTATTACATAGGTGTATTATACAGCTTTCTTCATGCATTATTTAGGTAGTAATCTTTTACTTATATGTTATTATATGAATACTTTGGATTTAGTAATTAATTTGAAATGTTTTTAACTTGTTAATTAGAAATATAAGATATTTGTTATAATAGATATTTTAGTTACTATTGCCTTGAATTATTTATTTATATATTTAGTTTGGTACAATGAGACTTTATGTAGGACTGTTGCTTAAATCTATCAGTTTGCCTTTATATCTAGATCTTATTTTATTACTTTGGTCAATAAGGTTTATGATTTAATAGGTAGTTATATTTTAAATAAGTTTTAGTATAGCTGTAATCAGCATGATACTCATACATTGTGTGTTTAAATATCCAGAACTAGATGAGAACCATATACAATTAGTCAGACATTTTTGTTAAATGTTTGTTAGGAAATATGTAAGTGCACATGGATGAACTTAAGATTTTAGTCAGTAGTGTTTTTTAGCAATTTTTTAATATCATACATTTTTAAAGAGAGTATTTTGTATGACTGTAAAATGAGAGAACATAAGAAGGTATTCTCCATGTTCTTGGCAGTGGTTTGATTTTGTATGCAGCTTTAAGAAGGAACGCAAGGGGTTACATTGTAATGATGGTGTAACAGTGTTCTTATTGGGTCTAGCTAACTTGAAAGTTTTTAAATGTCTCATTGAAGTCTTTTTGTGTTGTCTGAGGAAGCAAGAATTGTACTTGCAAAAGCACTACCAAATTGTTTATAATCAAGTTTTTACCCTGGCCATGTGTCGGCTCGTCAGTATTTATTTTTGTATCATTGCAGTTTTAATATTCAGTTCTACTAATGGGCTGTTTATCCAAGTTGCTGGTGTCACTGTTTGCTTGTGGATATTTACCTTTTTTAAATACTGTTGGTAATATAAACACACTTGCTAAGTATGCTATTTTTCCCTTCAGTACTGAAATTACAAAATAAGCCTTTTTTCTGAATGATATGTTCTCCAGAAAATATAGATTTATTTCTTCTATTGTTTTTCCCACTGAATTCTACTTACATCTTTATTTCCAAATTTTATACCTAACACAGAAATTACATTCATTGTAAAACATATACATGCTATCTTTACTATGTTACCTAAACTTTTACTTTTCTCTTCATTTATAGCCACCCCATCACCTCTAGACATACATTTCTGTGCAAATTATTACTTTTTTATCCAAATTTTGTTTTTTGAAATTATTAAAATGCCATCTGCATATCTTAACAGAACTGGAATTCTTAATCCTTCAGGTGTTATATACCCTGCCTCCTTCATTTTGTAATTTATTTCACATACTATCACATCCATAACTAATGCAAAGAGTATGCAAATGATTGGACATCCCTGCCCTACACTACTCTTCATATGTACGTCTTGGCTTAACCAGCTATTAACAAGTATAGTTATTTTATTATTACTGTATGTTAACATACATAATTTCCTAACGGTCACACTTATAATATATTCCTTCACTAATACTCACAAGATTTGTGTTTCCTATCATAGGTTCATAGGTTCATAGATTAGTACTAAGCTAACTGCCCTTGCGAGCCATTTTAAGCCTAGCCATTTATCTCTTGTGAGACTCAAACCCTGTACCTTTTGCTTGCAAGGCAAACACCTTAACCATTAGGCCACCCTCCCAACTATTTTCACTTCTTCTTTTCTACTTATATCATCCACACCTTCTCTATCATTAATAATTCTTGACAACCCTTCCCCCTTATACTACATATACCATCTTCCATAATATTTTTAATTTGTTTCAAATCTCTTTTGTATTATTTTCATAAAGCTCTTATAATCATTATTGTTCAATACTATTAGTCTCCAGTGTTTCAATTGTCTACTATCCTCCATATGAATTAAATAATTTCATTATGTAATTATTAATACATAAATCCTTCATTTAACCATACATTCAAAATTTAAAAATATTTTTTGGCAATCCCTTAAATTTTTATAGATTTCATACCCTATTCCATCTGATCCATCAGATGAATCTGCATTTAGGTGTCCTAGTACTTTATCTAGCTGATTTAAAGAAATCTCCTTTTCCAACTCTTTACTCTCTTTTTTTCAACTTTTTACTTTCCATATTTTTTCACTACCTTCATTTTTCTTTAAACATTTCTTGTACATGTTGTACTACACCATTTATATTCTTTTCCTGAGTTCTAGTTGTCCTTTTACATTTTTGTTTCATTGCACTACCATCTTCATTTACTAATCTACTTAAATAATTTAATGCATTTCTTTTTCCTTGTAAAAAAATATTTGTTTAATTCTTGTAATTTTTTTTCATATACTTCTTTTTCTTTATCAAAGTACTTTCTATCATTATGTTCTAAATTTTCCAATGCATTGTTATATGTTATTTATAATTTTTTCTCTACTTTTTTCACATCATATTGCCACTGTAAAACACATTTTCTATATTTACCTTAAATATCCACCATTCAGGCCAATTTTTATAAAATGTTATAGTAATATGATCTTTCTATAACTGCATTACTAATCTATTTTCTTCTTTATTCTATAATTTCTCATTTATCCTTTTTATTCCTCTGGCTATTTGTATATATTCCTTGTTTTCCTTTCTCTCTAGCCATATTGCAAGATGATCAGAAAATCCTGTTTCAATTACGTTCCCTTCTCCTATAACTAAACCTTTTGATACTATAAAATAAAAATATTTTAGTTCTATATATATCCCTTTTGTAAGTCCATGATTTCTGTCCCAGAGTTCTAGCTTACCACATCTTATAACTTGTAACATTTTTTCTTATATCATTTCCTGTCCTTTTACACTTGCCTCTTAAATCACAATTAACGTCTCCTGTTATTATAATTTCATATTTATCACTACATAGTCTAAAATCTGATGAAATAAGCTTTCCCTTTCTTTACACTTAGTATAAGCATATAATCTTATAATTCTATATACTTGTTCTTTCCATTTTAAATCAACAATGGTTAGTCTTCCCATTTTTCTAAAGTTACACCTAATATCTTTACTGTGTTTCTTCAGAATATGGTATTCCGTAACATCTCTCATTTCCTAAATTCCACATTATCTTTCCTCCCCATAGTTTCTCTGTTTGTAATCTTTCTCCATTTGTAAAATCATATGTATTATATTATAATGATATTTGTATCACATGTATTACACCACTCCAAAATCCCCATTATTCTCACTTACAGAAAGCACTCTAAAATTTTTATTTTCCATTTTCCTTATATTTTCTAAGTTCTTAGCTAATTACTAGGCTAGCTTTTCTAATAGGCCATTCTAAGCCTATCCAATTTTCCTCCCAAAGGTGAGAGTCAAACATTGCACTTTGTTTCTGTTGATCAAAAACCTTAACCATTATACCAACCTCCAGTCATTAGCTGCATATGTTCTTTTTCATCCATTTCCTTTCTTTTTTCTTTTGTACTTATCCTTTTAAAATGTCTTTTTCTGTATTTTACCCTTTTACCAAAATAATTCTGTTTTATTTGTTTTAGTTTAATACCTCCCAATTTATGCCTTCTTTATCACTTACTTCAGAACTTTCTTCTATGACCTCTTTATTATTTTCTCATCTATTTCTTTTCTTCCATTACTACTTCTAAAATTTCTTCTCTTTGTCCACTTTCTTATCTTTCTTTTTCTTACTGTTGCTTTCACTTTTGCAATTCAGCCATGAAAGTCCAATTTTGTTACATTTAAAACATTTCAGTTCACATTGTTTGCCTCATGTCCCATTTCTCAACAAATATATTTTTTGTCACAATTACTTATGAAATCTTCTTCTTTTCCACAAACACAAAAACATGTTTTGGGTTGTCCCCAGTATTTTACAACACATCTATTCCCCTCCTATCCTGCTTAGTATATGCATAAACTTTTCTCTTTCTATTTTTAATACAATATTACAATCCTAGCCACCAGTCCACAACCCACTTTTGTCATAAATGTTTTCAATGTCCAGTACTTTTTTACATAAAGTTTTCAAATGTCCTTTCAGTCTCTTTCTCTCTTTCTACCTCTGGTTGAAATTGTACATGATTTTTTTTGTTTCCTGTTAAAGGCTTTTATCACATAAAGATTCCATAGGTTACAGTCTTTTTTCTTTACTCCAAGAAAAATTTCCACTGAAAAAACAGTCTCAAATGTAATGTTATAAATGCTCTTACCTCATGTGCTTTTACATTCAAAGGAGCTATTACGTTGTCCCACACTTCACACCTGTTCATTTCTTTGCCTTCTTTACTTTGAATTCTTACTACATACTTCCATTTTTTATTTTCTTTTGCTTTCTTTTCTGCTATTCCCCTTGTGCCTTCTTTTACTTTCTTAGTATATGTTTTATTTCCAATGTCACCTCTATTCTTCAGGATTGTCTCTGCATCTTACTTTTGTATTTTCTCTATAATGTCCCACCAGGATATGTGTCCTCCATTTTCTGGCTCACTGTTGACTGATCTCCATCAAACATATTTCTTTTAAACATCTCCTCAGCATCCTGTATACATTGTTTGGTCTTGATAACTGCTTTCTCCTCCATTTCTCTCACCATACCATCATCTCCTTCTCTCTCCATCTGTCTCCCTGTTTCCCTGGGCCACCTCTGCACCTGGAACAGAAATAGGAAGTGCTCATGCAAAATGGGTCCTACTTGCAACAATGATGAGTAGGGGAAGCTACCCAATGCCCTGGCCAAATTTCTCTTGGTAGCATAACTATCACCTCTGGTCTCCCTGAAAGTAGGCTACTAGCATAGTGGGTCTTAACCAGTAAAAAAAAGATAAAAATAATAGAGCTACTTATGTCATACTTGTATATTTAGGCTAGCATCACTTATCAGAGCTCATAATGAGGCACCTTTCATATAGTGATATACATGCACACATACACATCCCAACTGTTTTGTAAAATAGGACTAACTGTTTGAGTCCACATTTGCCCTTTTCACCTCCACCCTTCTAAAGATAGTTTCAAAATGTTATGCCTCTGGTACATTGGTTGTCACCTCCCCATCCATCTGTTTAATAAACATACTCATGTCCAGGTGATACCTCATCTTTCTTCACCAACTATGCAAATAAATGTCCATATCTAGAACTGCTCTTCTGTATCCCTCTTCCTTTCCTCTGCTCTTACTCCTCTCTTACAAAGATGATCTTCTTTGTTTAAATCACATGTATTCATATCTAGAGCTGATTTACTTCTACTTCCTGACACTAGTAATTTTTGTGTTGTTTTTCATTCAGTGCTTGAACAGCATGTAAATAAATAAAACTTAGATATTATTACCCAGTTAAGCATAACTTCAAAGGATCATTTGACATGTGTTATTGAGCAAGTACATTATCTCTTGCATCACTATTCTGCACAAATAGCATCACATTTCACTATGCAATGTTTTAGAAATGTAAGTGCTGACTTTTTTGTGTGTTATACAGCTGTGCAAGATATCAGGAAGGTAACACTCAGGGAATTCACATGATCAAAGTGACAAGAACAGAAAGCAATGTACACCTGTGACTTTTCATGTTTATACTCGCAAAGTATCTCATAGCTGTAACATGGGCACTGTCAGCAGAACACAGAGGGCCAGCACAGCAAAATGTGTCAACTCAGTTCTTCATATAAATGGTGAGGAAAGGAGGGCTTGGGAAGGTAGAAACTGAGCATGGCTAAGTATATGAATCTTCACACGGTAAAACTGAAGAAAAAAAGGTTAGGTCATTATTTATGTGACAGATGTCCTTTTTATTTTCCTAAAAAGATGGAGAAGGTACCAAGGATCATCTATGCATGGGAAAGATGGAAGTCAATGTTAGATAAACAACCATACAATGCAGAACTGTACAGTGGTGGTATGGACACAAAAGATGGAAACAGCAGTGAGGGGAAGTGAACATTAAATGGAAGGATAACTAGTGATTATTAGGACTGGACTGCAAACAAGGTACAGAGAATAACGAATAAGAAAGGTGAAGACCATGATGGGGAATACAGTAGGCACAGATGGCCTGTCTGACCATCACAAGGGAGATTCTCACTCAGATATCAATCTCTCCCATAGCTGACATTATGGGTAGGCCCTGCTTCTGGTGACACAATGATTGGAACTACTCAGTCACACATCTATCAGTCACAGTAAGAGATAGTGTGGGTTCCATTGAAGGAGTCCAGCTGCTGGCAAACCTCAGACATGACCAGCCACTGTCCCTGATACCAGATGACCAAAGGGACCGTGTCTGGGCCATTCTCAGAACAGCAGTCACCATCATACTGATTGATAGCCTCAGCTGTCATTAGTAATCCATACAGATCACCTTTAGAAGCTTGACCTTCATCTCCCTATTGAGTGTCTGGCCTGGTATCCGCCATTGATCCAGCACCAGGAGTTTCAGCTGGAGGACTACCAAGTGGTCACCACTGCTCTACATCTTACACCATAGCTGAAACTAGAGGGGGATAAACAGCACATTAGTAAATAGATCTATGAAAAACAAAATTTTAACCACACACAACAGCTATCAACACAGTATACATACCTTCTAACCTAGACAACCTATCAGACCTCCTTGTTAAAAGGTATCTCCTCAGCTGCTAAAATGTAAGTAGAGGCTATTTAATACAGTATAACATTTCCAAAAGAAGGCAATGGATCAGCTGATGATAAAAAAAGATGTTCTTAGTGTAAAACACTATCTCACTTTCCCTAATGTCTTGCTCCCACTGACGGTAGGTTGAGTTTGAGCCTCAGCAGGTCACTGCACTGCTTGCAAGAGCAGGAGATGCAAATATCCTCGCTGACTACCATGATAAAATGGTGCCTGCTACACAGTAACTTACTTTCCCTGCTGCATTTGGCAGGAAACCTGCCAAACCCAGAGCTTGAACAAGCCATACCCACTCATGGTAGCAGTGTCTATATGTCCACACTTTATGGACATCACATGATACACATAATTGTGCAGCAATAGTGCATGCCTGAAAATAGTGCTAGTGCAGAATGGCGGTGCTACTGCAGGCTTGACAGTGTCTGTTTATTAATATAGTGTGTACATGCCCTATTCACCCAGGAATGTACACAGACAGACCTGGGTTTGTTTGTGCAATGCACTATGGCAGAGATGATCATGCTAAGTCACCTCACTGACACAATCAACATGCCACAAGACCTGTTGTAGCACGAGGAAAAATGTGGTTGCCATACAATGAGATGCTGCATTAAGTTGTCTTAGTCTCCTTATTCATATTCTGAGAAAAAAACTCATTCTCTTTATTATTTTTATTTTGCTTTATCTTTCATCCCCTTCCTGACCGTTTACCTGTAGTTATCTTCTGTTCTTTCTCTCCTCTTATTTCATTTTCTTTCTCTGAAATCAAAGTACTTGTCTCTTCATGTAAAACTTGAAAAAGTATAAATCTGCTCTATATCACTATATTCTTTAAAATATTTCTCTCTGCTCACTTCCTATTCACTCTCAGTTGCTCACCCTCTGCTTTATTTCCTTCTCTTACCTCTTTTTTAGGTCTTTTTTATTGTATTTTATCTTCTCTCTCATATTCTCTCCTTGCCTCTCAGTCTGGTCGATTATAGTTTTTCAGATGACATCTGATATACTTTGACTTACATTACCATTCCACATGCCCCTTCTCACCACATAAAGTATTTTTTTTAGTTCTGCAGTCTGTGTTAGTATGCCCCTCTTCATTAGTGATCTAATATTTAATAGTCTGCCTCTGTACCTCAAATATTTTCATTCATCACAATCATGCTTTGAAAATTGCCTAATATTCTGTTAACTGTTTTAATAACATTCACACCCAAAAGGAGCAGGTGCAAATGGCCAAAATAACATTGTAAACTCCCAAAAAGGCCAGCACCACAAAGAACACCAACTTCAAATATTTTGTTATTTTATTAATTCATATATCAGACCGGTTTCGGCATATAGCCTTCATCAGTGCTAAACCATATCCACAAATGGTGTCTTTATATACAAAAAAGATATGTTACTTCCTGTGATCTCATTTCCCTTTACAATAATCTAACAACATTTTGTCATTGAGACCCAGTGCAAATAAAACTCCTAGTTTTACAATCCATTTATTTTCTTTATAATTCAAAATTGAATGCCATCCCGTCTTAAAGGATCTATCCCCCACAATTTTATCAATCACAATAAAAGAAAATCTAGCCATAGGGTTAGACTGGGTATGTCTATACAAGGCATTAGTTATCCGTTTATTACGAATGTCACTAAAATGCTCAGACATCTGATGCCATAAAGGCCTGGAAGTTTGCCCAACGTAGAAGGTAAAACATGTACAACTAGCCAAATATACAACCCAGTCTGACCACAAAGAGACCTCGGTCGATTCTTAAGAAATCAAACCAGGGATATAACACTTCGGGGGAGGATTCCTCAGCAACTGATACAGAAAATACACGTTATTGAATTCCCAGAGCCTAAGAAGTTACAAAGTCAGGACCACCCTTTAGAGGTAGAACACATAGGGGTGGGGGAAGCACAATAGAGAGCTTATTGCAATCAATGGTGAAATAAATAAAGAATGTGACAATGGGCACAACATACCTGGACATACTCTACCTTCTGACTAGAAAAGATTACTAAACAAAGGCTTGAACTATATACCTATTTTTTTTTGTGGATGAGAATGTTTTTGTTTCTGATGTTATGGCTTACTGTAGAAGATTGAATCTTAGGTTATTTTTTGGTTCACAGGACAATTCCCAGAGATCTACGGAATTTCATTTTCATAAATCTAGTTTCAATCCCCCCATGAACAGACATGTGGCTATTTTTCAACAGGCGGTTCTTAAGGATTTACATTTTAAATTATGTACTTCTCTGGTGTTGGGACACAATTTACCCAGAGATGAACAAAAGGCTCTTAGAGGGCTTCAGGATAACACTGACATTATGATTCCACTTGCAGACAAGGGTGGGGCCATTGTTGTCATGGATACCAGTTATTACTGGGCTAAGGGAAATAGGCAGCTTTCTAACCTTCAACATTATATGTATATGCCGATTGACCCCACCCCCAATTTTAAGAGAGATATAGATGCATTCTTGTTACAAGCGGTTGAGGAAGGTATAATCAATGAAAATGTCAAACAGCATCTCATGGTTAAGGAACCTGGCAAGCAATATTTATATATTTTGCCCAAAATACATAAGAGTTTGAACCAACCCCTGGAAGACCCATTGTGTCTGGAAATGGGTCTCTTACAGAGCCGCTTTCAAGTTTTTTGACCAAACATTTACAGCCTTTGTTACCATTTATTCGTGCAAGAATTAAGGACACAACAGATTTTTTGCAGATAGTGTCTGAATCACAACTTGAACCAAAATGGTCGATGTGCACTCTGGACATAAAATTTTTATATACCAGTATACACGTTGGGCTGGTCTACAAGCCCTGGAATATTGGTTGAACAAGGCCAATCTCTATCTTCCAGGTTTCAATAGTTTACTCATCTACTTGGCTGAGCATGTCTTAACTAAGAATGTCCTCTATTTTAGGGGAGATTGTTATTGGTGAACCCAAGGTACAGCAATGGAGATGTCTTTTGCCCCATGTATGCCGATTTATTTATGGGGTATATAGAGGAACAGATGGTTTATAGTGATTCTCATAATATATACTTACCAGAAATTGATATATGGAGTAGATACCTAGATGACATCTGACTCATGTGGAGGGGTAAACTTGATTATTTAACAGAATATATACAATATCTTAATGAGAATAAGTGGGTGATAGAGTTTACCCTCACTTATAGTAAGGAGGAAATCAATTATCTGGATGCTAAAGTTTTATGTCAGGAGGATCATACTTTAAAAACGCTGGTATTTAGGAAATATCCTCAATATAATAACTTACTATATGCATCCAGTTTGCACCCCAACCACACGGTGAGAAATATTCCTAAATCGCAATTTCTGAGGATAAGAAGAATTTGTTCGTCTGAGGAAGATTATAACATATTTAAACAGGACCTCACATGTAGATTTCTGGTTGGGGATATAAATAGGGGGATGTGCACAGTGCAAGTGAATTAGCATCTATGAAACCTAGATTAGAATTATTACAGTATAAAAGGAAACTGATCCAGGGGAGGTCTGAGGCCATCAGATTGGTAACTTCCTATGGTAAGAATACAAATTTATTGAGGGAAGTGATCCAGAAACACTGGAATATTCTTATGCTGAATGAAGAGCTAGGTCAATTTTTGTCAGAAAGATGCCTAGTTTCTTTTCGTAGGGGGAGAACATTGGGTTCATATTTTTCTCATTACAAAAAGGTATGTAGGGAGGTTCAAATTGGTCATCAGACAACTCTTAAAGGGGATAGATTGGTTGGTTCTTATGCATGTGGACATTGCACATTTTGTAAATATATGTATAAAACTAAGCAGTTCACCAGTAAAAATACTGGTAATATATTTGACATTTGTATCTATACAAATTATGGGTCAGAATGGGTTGTATATTTGGCTAGTTGTACATGTTCTGCCTTCTATGTTGGGCAAACTTCTAGGCCTTTATGACATTGGATGTCTGAGCAGTTTAGTGACATTCGTAATAAACAGATAACTAATGCCTTGTATAGACATCCCCAGTCTCACCCTATGGCTAGATTTTCTTTTATTCTGATTGATAACATTTTGGGGGAAAGATCCTTTAAGACAGGGTGGCATGCAATTTTGAATTATAAAGAAAATAAATGGTTTATTTGCACCGGGTCTCAATGACAAAATGTAGTTAGATTATTGCAAAGAGAAATGAGATCACAAGAATTAACATATCTTTTTTGTATATAAAGACACAATTTGTTGATATGGTTTATCACTGATGAAGGCTATATGCCGAAGCCGATCTGATACATGAATTAATAAAATAAAATATTTGAAGTTGGTGTTCTTTGTGGTGCTGGCCTTTTTGGATGTTTAATAACATTCACACCAGCATCACCACATAAACCAACAAAATAGATACACTCTCTGTGTTCCTCATGGTTCCCAGCAGTTCACTCCATATATCTGCTCAATTAAATCCACAAAAGGAAAGTGAAAATGTTTACACTTCCATATATTGCGAATATGAACCCTACAAATACACTCAAATAAATGAATGGTAGGGTGGGTGGGGGGATTGTAAGTGCTAGAAATAGACAGTGGTTTTATTGCCCTGTCTATACAATACATTTAAACTCAATTTTATGACAGACTGTTTCAAGTCAATTAAAATCTGAGATATATTTGGTTTCTTCTCAGGGACAAAGTTTATTCCTTTCACAAAAATGTCACAAGTAACTGCATCAATAACTGTAGAAGAATAATGATATACTTTAAAGTCATTTAGTGTATTACAGCAAATCACAAGAAGGCAACAAAAATTTCCCCAGACGGTAAAAATTTTCACTGCAATAATTTAAGTGAAGAAGAAAGCAAAAAATTGAATGTGTTGAAAAGTGACAAAGGGGTGAGATTTATAAAACCTAATAAGGGGGGGGTGTGGCAGTCATGAACAAAGATGACTATAATAAGCAGATGCTGGAAATTCTTAATACTGACACTTATACTAAAGTATCACTTAATGAGATGAGTGGGACATGCAGAAAAATTAAAAGGGATTTACATGACGTATTTATTGAAGGTTGTATCACAACTGATGAGTTTAATTTTTGGATGTCCTCTACCCAGTGACCCCAATGATTTTTGGTGTCCGAAAGTTATATAAGGATTTACCACAACCCTGAATGTACCCCCATAGTGGACACTAGGGGTTCAATAACATATTCTATAGCTAAATTTTTGTTATAAAATTGAAAGTGTTGGTCAGGAAAGAAACTAGTATTTGTAAAGACTCTTGGGCTTTTCTTGATATGATAAATGGTATTGCCTTCAGTGAGAGTTTTATCTTTCTAACCATTGATGTTAAAGATTTATATTCCGTTATTGCCCATGAAACTGGAGTTGAATGGTTTTACGATTTTTTTAATAAGTAAAGGGGTCACACAAGAAAGAGCTAATGTATACGAGCAACTATTAGAGATGGTGCTTTTTAATAATTTTACATTGTTTGAAAATGAATACTTCTTGCAAAGACAAGGTGTGGCAATGGGAGCCCCTTGTGGTGGCTTATATGCTAATATTGTCATGTTACAATGGGAGAAGAAGTTTTTTATTTGAATCCCCCTATTTTACCTACTATAGATTTTATACTCACTTCCTGGATGATATTTTGATTTTACAGACAGGGAATAGTGAGGAGATTCTCCAATTTTTAAGTTATTTGAATGAAACTACATCTTTTTTAAGGTTTACACATACAGCTAATAATATGGCAATAGCATACTTGGATGTATGGCTGAAAAATGATTGCCAGCAAAAAAGATTTGTCGCTGAAATTTTTAGAAAAGAGACATACTCTAATAGGTTTTTACACATCTCTAGTGCCCATCCCCACAACAGAAAAAGGCATAATAAAAAGCCAATTTGTATGTGCTGCACGAATGGTCAGTACTTTTGAGTCCTTTGTAGATGAATGTGACCGTTTAAAGGGGAGTTGCTGAGAAGGGATTATTCCTTGAAGCTAGTCAATGATGTAATGATTGAAGTAATAAATAAGAGAGAAAAGGGACATTTTAAGACTATTTTATGGGAAAGTAATATAAGTAATGATGGGGATGCAGGCAGAAATGAGCATGACAAGAGATATGGTTGGGAGATGGGATAATGAAATATTAGGTACAGGACACTTATCTACCCCTCCCATTGGTAAAAATTACAAGAGTTCATTTATTACTACTTTTAGGCCTAAAGGCTATGATATAAAAAGTATATTGTGTAAAAATTGGGAAATATTAATGGATGATAAGGAAATAAGATAATGCATATGGGAGGAAATATCCATAATATACAGAAAAGGGCAAAACCTTAAGAATATATTTGAAACAAAAACAAAAAGAGTAATTCAGGAAATGATGAAAAAATGTGATTCCTGTTCTCATTGCACATTTATTTTGGAAGGGAGCGAGATGCATGTTAACAAAATTAGGATAGCAGGTAAATATTATTGTGATACAGAAAGAGTAGTTTACTCAGTGCCCAGTCTTCTCTATAAGGAAGATGGATAGAAAGTTCAAGAATCATATATGTGTGTATATATATATATATATATATATATATATATATATATATATATATATATATATATATATATATGTATGGGTCTACTTCATAAGATTGACAGACCATTTGATCCACATTCATTTGGTCAACAACCAGTATTCAAGGCACTTAGGGATTTGCCCCCCTCCCCAATGTTGTGTGACCCTGGAGTTGATATATATATATATATATATAGTTAGGGGGGGTGTGGGGCACAGCTCCCCACACTGGGGGGTGTGGGGGCAAAGGCCCCCACCTATTTTCATTTAAAATGCATAGTTTTTGTTGAATTTTCATGTTTTAAAAGAAAATAGGTGGGGGGCTTTGCCCCACCCCCCCACACCCACCAATGTGTGGGGCTATGCCCACCACACCCCCCTAACTATATATATCAACTCCAGGGTTGCACAACATTGGGGAGGGGGGGCAATTCCCCATTTTTTCCTTGAATACTGGTTGTCGACCAAATGAGCTGTCGATCAAATGGTCTGTCGATCTTATGAAGTACATCAAAATGAATGGTGGTAAATAAGTGCTCCAATAACAGTATATTTTTTTTTAGAACAAGTCTTTCTTTAAGAATGGCTTTGATTCAATTAGTTTATTGATCTTGTGACTTTTATTCACCAGTCATTGGATTTTTTATTATATTTAAGAATGTATTGTGTGACTTTTTAATGGTTTCTGATGAAGTCAAGGTTTCATTGACGAAAGCGCTTAACTTTTCATACTATTTGGTGACAATAAAGGAGTAAGTGGACTCGCAACATTGGTGCTATTTTTTTGTTGATCTTATGAAGTAGATATATATATATGAACATTTAAGGGATATAAGGATGGGAAAAGAAACTAATTCTTTAACCAAACACTGTTCTGAATTTGTTACCTATTCCTTTAAGTGATTTGTTATAGAGGCTTTAGACATCTTTGGAAGAAGAGTGGGGGAGCTTGGACACTCCTAATAGAAAAACATGAATTGATTTTGGCAGTTGTGGCTAAATGCAACATCTTGGCCTGGATTAAATTAACAATTATCTCTGTCTTGCATATTAAAATTAAAAGCTCTAGAAAGATAATTATTTCCATTGCATAAACCTTTGTAAAAAGTTTTTAATATTTTAAAATATTTTAAAATAGTTTATTTATATCTGAAAAGATTTTCTCTTTGCTTCAACCTCATACAAACTGTCTCTTGTTATTGGTTTGTAGTTTATTACATTATATTATTGTTGGAATGTTTCAACATGCATTTAAGTTTGAAAATATGAATTTATGTATCATAAATTAATTCAATTATATAGCTTTTTATGTGGGTTATATGTATTTAATAGGTGGCAAAATATATAACAAACACTAGTTCACATTAGATATCAGATGAAAAGGGATTTTATTTGGAAACTAAGCAGGGTTGGGCTTGGTTAGTACTTGGATGGGAGACCACCTGGGAACACCAAGTGCTGGGGGGGGGGGGTCATTGCAGAAGGTGGTCATGTGATTGTTCTTTGCTATAAAACTTCCTGTAAAGTATGTAATAGTATCTGATGAAGTTTCAAACTATTGTGGCAAAAGTGCTTATTGGATGTATATACATTTTTATGACTTTATTTGCTCATTAGGGTGTGTTTTTAATCTTCACTTGTGAATGGGCCTTTGATAACACACATTTTGTGGATTTAATTGAACCGTACCTCTCAAGTGTACCTCGTTAAAAGGAATGTTCCTCATTTAGGGTCTTAAAGTTCATGTTCCTCAAAGTTCCACATTGAAAGGTTCTGTCACACATTCAGTGTTGGCAATTTGTTAATGGAATTCTATGGTAAATATAAAGAATTGTATTAATTCATTAAAATAATTATTACATAAGTAAAAATATCACATTTTAACCACCTGAAGTTGTTAGTAAGTTATTGGTAAGTGTTCCACATTTTGCCCATTTGTTCCACATTATGAAGGGTAGTGTTCCTCATTTTGTGGATGGAAGGTTGAGAGCTGTGAGCTGAACGGATATACGGAGTGAACTGTTGGGAACCATGAGGAACACAGAGAGTGTTTTTATTTTGCTTTAATAACATTTCATGCTTCATTCCATGTTTCAGATCTGTTCTTGATTTTAGTAAGATCCATCCAGCATCTCCACAGATCATTTTTATAATCTTGATTTCTTCTGCTTTCACTGTTTCATTTCTGAAGAACACCTGAATAATCTTCTACTGCTTGCAGTTAAATTAAAGATACAGTCTTTCCATACTATTGGTTTACTTTTCCTCAAACTTTCTCAAATAGATGGTGCTGTTGATTTTAATATATGACATAACCTGTTTTCCATATTTATGCCATGTGTGTAATACCCTGTAAAATCAGTCCCTTCAGGCCTGTGAGCAACATCACAGTATGTCATAAGAAATACTTGTGTGGTAGCAGGTCATATGTCCAGATTAGATTTACTCAATCAGATCACATGGCCTCCATACCTCTCAACCTCTTAGCTCAAGAAATCTGGACAAAACCTTACATAATGGAGGGACAAAGGCCCAAAAATAGAGGCAGATTTTAAATATTGCTCTTATAAACTTAGAAAGTAGCTAGAATAATATGGTTTGTGTTAAAATGCATTTTCTAAAGGATATGAATTCTGAAACTCAAATCTATGTCATTATTTAGTGATTTAATTCCTTAGATCATCCCGGTAATTTGTCAGAAAATCACAAATTTTATGAGGAACAGACAGAAATTTTGAGGCAAAAATCTGGACATTCTGTAAAAATCTATACAGTTGAGATGTATGAATTGGTCTCTTACTAGTTCATAGGTAGGTACTAGGCTATCTGCCTGAAGGCATTTATAAGCCTAGCCGGAATGTGTTGTCTTTTGCCGCCCCCTTAGATTAGTTCCCTGTGCCTCTGTCCAGCAGAGCCATTGAAGTGATCCCTGGGGTAAACTTCCTGTTTCCCATTCACTCGTCAAGGTTTTTCTTGAAGAGGGTTAGTGAGGAACTCTGCCTAATGTAGACTGGAATCTTGTTCCAGAGCATGGGAATTTTCTGCGACAGGAATCTATCCCTCCAGCATGTCCTATTTACTGTTGTGGTGAGGTTTAGATCCCGGAGCATGTGGCTTGAAGGAAAATGGTTTTCTTTAGGTGGAGCATGTCCATCAATTCTGGGTTGGACATGGCCTTGTATATCAGGCAGAGATCACCTCTGAGTAGGCGGTATGCAACTGAGTACAGCTGGAGTTTCTTCAGTCAAGCTGCATAGGGCATCTGCTTGAGGCCAGTGATTCTCTTGGTGAGGTACTTCTGTTTTCTTTCCAGTTGTTGCAGGCGTCTTGTAAGGTACATCCCAAATGGGGCATTGTACTCTATGATGGGTCTGATGAGTGATGCATAGAGGGGCCCAATGACCTCTTTTGATCTGGATGCAAACCCTTTTGTGATTAGGAGGGCCACATAGAAGGATTTTCTAAACACTTTTGCAATGTGATTATCAAAGGAGAGGTTACAATCTACTTGGTCCCCAGATCCCTTATTACATCTTCCATATTTAAGGGGCTACCACCTATGTGGTAGTTTGTGGGTACTTTGTTTTTTCCAAAGGGGATGACTATGCATTTTTTGGCATTTAGCTTGAAGCCATGGTTTTGACACCAGGTATCTGTCTCAGTGAGACCCTTTTGGAGGATGTCTGTGTCAGCCCGAGAGTCAATTATAGCCCCTAGTTTGCAGTCATCTCCAAACTTGGTCAGCCATAGTCCTCCTGTGCTTACCTGTAACTCTGAGAAGTATATGCCAAACAGGAGGGGTCCTAGGACTGAGCCCTGGGGAATGCCACTTGTAACCGGTTTAGAGTCAGACCTAGCTCCCACAACTCTTACCAAGTGGGTTCTTTCCGTGAGCCAGTTGGCAACCCATCTCATGACATAGGGGTTTAAGTTCAGGCTGGTGAGCTTGTCTATAATACCTTAGTGGAGAATGGTGCCGAAGGCCTTTGCAAGGTCTAGGTAGGCTGTGTGGACCACCTTTCCCTCATCTATAGCCTTGGTAACTGCCTCAAAGAAGTCCACCAGGTTTAGGAGGCATGATCTTCCCTTAACAAAACCGAACTGGATAGGGTCCAGTGTTTGGAGGTTTCCAATGTCTCTGTTAATGAGATCCATGATGATGCGCTCCAGAGCTTTGCAGACCAAGCTAGTCAGGCTTATAGGGTGATAGTTCTCGAGGTCCATTGTGGCTCCACCTTTGTGGAGTGGAATAACCGTTTCTGTGCTCCACTCTGTGGGCACATAGCCTGTGGAGAGGCTGGGTTTAAACAGTGTGTTTTGGTGAGGGGTTAGTTCATCTTTGAGCTCATGTAGGATGCAGCCTTGGACACTATCCGGTCCCATTGATGCTGTGTCCACAGCATATTTTGTCCAGATACCTCAATAACAATCCACTTCATTTACTTTATAGCTGAAATAACAAAAAATGTAAGTGGAAATGCAATTTTCTTTTCATGACACCAGAGTCTGACATTGCATTCCTTTTGTACTTTATTATCTACTAACATAGGAACATAAAATTCTCTGCCACTTTCCATCAAAGCAATTTCACTGTGTACTGGACAAAACCACGGACCACAGACTTTCAGACATTATAGGTTGCAAATTAAATACCTCATTTAATTCAAGCATTAGTTCTCCACAGGTAAGCAGTTATCCTCTTCATTATACACAATGACTACATCTTTCTCAGTTGCACCCATTTCAGTGCTCTGTTCACAAGCTGTACTCTATATGCAGAGAACACCCAAAAACAACCACCTAACAAAGAGTGAGGGGAATTTTCTCAATAGCCTGGGTAACTTTCCCATCTGTATAAATATCACCTAACATCACCCTGACAGTAGGCTGCCTAGCCACAGTTATCTTATGTACTCCCTGGATGTGTAGTAGCAAACCAGAGGTAGATTTTAGGTTTAGGGAGTGATTTTCATTATATCTGAGATTTATATTTATATCTTATGAAATGTAATTCTGATGTCTAGAAATGCATTCTATAAAGAATACTCTGAATGCTAGAATTATTTCCTTACATGGATAATTGCTTACTGTCACTACAGCCAATCTATAACCAAAAGCATCTCTTCTTTGTACTTAATTACACCAGAATATGCATATCCTCTACCTGATATGCATGATTAATGTTTTTTCTGCATTCTTTATTATTTTGTAAATGCAAAAATCCTTATTTCTGTAAATATTTTATTAAGGTCTAGTCTGATTACAGAATGAATGTCCACTGTCACTACAGCTACTCTGTATACAAATGTTATCTCTTCATATTTGTTAATTGTACTCTCAGCACGTTATATACTCTGCATGATATTCATGTCTGTTATTGTTAAATGGAGCTTTTCTCCCTGGGCCTCCACTGAAAACAGGCTTTTCTTGGCCCAGTGGACTTCCCTGGTCATCAAACTAAACTAAACTAAAATAAATAAATTAAATTGGGAGTATAGGATTAGGGAGGAGAAGGGGATTTTAGGTTTAGGGAGCAAGCAGGACTTTAGAATTGTGGGGTGGGGTTATAGGTTTAGGAAGTAATCAGGACTTTAGTATTAGGGAGGGGGAAGGGAGTCTTAGTTTTAGGGAGTGCTGGTGGACTTCAGTGTTAGGGCCAGTGTTGTGCTGGAGCCATATTGTCTAGTGAGTTAGGAGGTGCATTAATTAGGTATGTGGAGGATATATCCCAGGCGTGGGTACAAGTGATAACTATAGCTGGCTGCGCAACCTATTAAAGCAACTTCAATCAACATAAACAGATGGAAAACATTCTTGTAAAAAAGAGACCTATGAAGGGTAAAAATGTATTTACAGTACAATAAATACTAAAAGAATTTTTTTCAGTGCACTGAATGACTATTGTGGACTGAATGATCACAGTGACATCAAGTTTCCTGTCTGTTAAAAATGAAGGAGAATAGTTCAGGCATAGATCAACAATAATATGTAATACTACTATACATATTAACATTGTTTTAATACCTGCACCACTGGAATGCAAGTCCCATACTAGTCCTTGCCTCTGCAGGACTCACTAACTGCACAGACTAGAAATCAAATATAGCTCTGTGCTGCAGTAGAACATCTGAACTGCTTTAAAGAATTAAAACTTGAGCTTTGGCTAGCTAAAATCTAGTTGTATTCAACTGGACGTATAAGAGAATTCAAGTATCTTTTATTTGCACTTTTTTCAAATAATACAGCATTTTAGTTGATTTATTTATGTTGCATTGAATATTAACTGAACTGGAAGTTTTGACTCTGTTTTTTCAGTTAGTGCTGGCTAGATTTTATTGCCTGTTACAATTCCTGCATAGACAGTAATTGCAGTCGGGTGTAGTCTCATTCATTGATATTTTGTTACTGCCTATTTAAGTGGTACATTTTGGAACATTTTCTGCTTAAAACCTGAGCTTTGGCCGGCTAAGATCTAGCTGTTTTCAACTGGACATATAAGAGAATGTAAGTACATTTTATCTGCACTTTTTTCAAATAATACAGCATTTTAATTGATTTATTTGTGTTGCATTGAATATTAACTTGACATTGTTTTTTCAATTACTGCTAGCTAGATTTTATTGTGTTGCATTGAATATTAACTGAACTGGAAGTTTTGACTCTGTTTTTTCAGTTAGTGCTAGCTAGATTTTATTGCCTGTTAGAATTCCTGCATAGACAGTAATTGCAGTCGGGGTAGTCTCATTCATTGATATTCTGTTACTGCCTATTTAAGTGGTACATTTTGGAATATTTTCTGCTTAAAACCTGAGCTTTGGCCAGCTAAGATCTAGCTGTATTCAACTGGACGTATAAGAGAATGTAAGTACCTTTTATCTGCACTTTTTTCAAATAATACAGCATTTTAATTGATTTGTGTTGCATTGAATATTAACTGAACTGGAAGTTTTGACTCTGTTTTTTCAGTTAGTGCTAGCTAGATTTTATTGCCTGTTACAATTCCTGCATGGACAGTAATTGCAGTTGGGGGTAGTCTCATTCATTGATATTCTGTTACTGCCTATTTAAGTGGTACATTTTGGAATATTTTCTGCTTAAAACCTGAGCTTTGGCCAGCTAAGATCTAGCTGTATTCAACTGGAAGTATAAGAGAATTTAAGTACCTTTTATCTGCACTTTTTCAAATAATACAGCATTTTAATTGATTTATTTGTGTTGCATTGAATATTAACTGAACTGGACATTTTGACTCTGTTTTGTCAGTTAGTGCTAGCTAGATTTTATTGCCTGTTACAATTCCTGCATAGACAGCAATTGCAGTCGGGGTAGTCTCATCCATTGATATTCTGTTACTGCCTATTTAAGTGGTACATTTTGGAATATTTTCTGCTTAAAACCTGAGCTTTGGCCGGCTAAGATCTAGCTGTATTCAACTGGAAGTATAAGAGAATGTAAGTACCTTTTATCTGCACTTTTTTCAAATAATACAGCATTTTAATTGATTTATTTGTGTTGCATTGAATATTAACTGAACTGGAAGTTTTGACTCTCTTTTTTCAGTTAGTGTTTGCTAGCTTTTATTGCCTGTTAGAATTCCTGCATAGACAGTAATTGCATTTGGGGGTAGTATCATTCAATGATATCCTGTTACTGCCTATTTAAGTGGTACATTTTGGAATATCTGCTGCTTAAAATCCAAGCTTTGGCCAGCTAAGATCTAGCTGTATTCAACTGGTCATATAAGAGAATTTAAGTACCTTTTATCTGCACTTTTTCAAATAATACAGCATTTTAATTGATGTATTTGTGTTGCATTGAATATTAATTGAAATGGAAGTTTTGTCTCTGTTTTTTTCAGTTAGTGCTAGTTAGATTTTCCCTGCCTGTTACAATTCCTGTATAAACAGTAATTGCAGTCGGGGGTAGTCTCATTCATTGATATTTTGTTACTGCTTATTTAAGTGGTACATTTTGGAATATTTTCTGCTTAAAACCTGAGCTTTGGCCGGCTAAGATCTAGATGCATTCAACTGGACGTATAAGAGAATTTAAGTACCTTTTATCTGCACTTTTTTTCAACTAATACAGCATTTAATTGATTTATTTGTGTTGCATTGAATATTAACTGAACTGAAAGTTTTGACTCTGTTTTTTCAGTTAGTTCCCCACCCACCCTCCATGGTTTTGTTTTGGTGTTAATCTTGGTGGCTTTGAAACTGCCCGCCCCTCTTGTAAATTAGTGTTTGGATACTCCTTCTGGGCTCATCTCATTTGCTCACTCAACTGAGTGCAGTGAGATTCTGATTTCAGGCACTATTACTGTGTACAAAGAGAGCATCTGGGAAAGAAAAAAAAATTAAGCTTGTTTCCTGCCTTTCCTGTAAGTGGTCTAGACTGTTTGCAGGCTTCTGAGCCCCCAAGCTTTTCTGTGTTGGAGGGAAGCCTTCTAGCTTAATTTTTTTTCTTAGAACTAGCCAGTTTTCTAGTTTCAACACTCAAATCTGTTTTTTTGAACTCAGCACTTGTTCAGAACTCATTGTAAGCACTAAATAAGCTGCAAATTACTACAGCACACAACTTTCCTCACTTGTCTAGAGGAAAGCAGTTTTTAGTACTTAATAAATATGCACCTATCCAGGCATGTCTAAGGGTCAACTCCCAGTGATTTCTCCTGTCTACCTGATGAATCTGGGCATCTTGGGGCAATGCAGCAATTGCCTCATTTACACAGACAACTCTCCTCCTACCACCCAACACTACAACCTGTGAGGGATGCACTCTTCACCCAAGACTGAACTAGACAGTCAAGAGGAGAAGGTAACCACTTGCACCGTACCACACTACATTCATCACATAGTCCCTCAAAACCTACACCACCAAAACAGGCACATAGAAACACAAAACACACACCTACATTCACGGAGTCTCTCAATAAAAACCTGCCCAAGCATCAGGGACCTCCAAAGCAGAAATGCAAGCAAACTCCACCCCCCAACACAACCCAAATGACACATAGCCCATAAACTCAGTGTGCCACTCAATCACAGCCCATAAGGCATAACAACGTACCCAACATTCTAGTCATAGGTGACTCTATAGTCAAGCACACTAATGTTCCACTCACCAGGCTAAACAAGGAGAAAGTTACTGTCAGCTGCCTGTCGGGTGCCAGAATCCACCACATAAAGCATGCACTCAGGTCACTCCACAACAAGTACAAATATGACACTGTCATTGTCCATGTTGGTGTGAATGACCTGAGACATACCTCCCTGGACTACATGAAAAGAGAAATGGAGGAGCTCTCCGATCTTGTATCTCAGGGAGGTATGACCCTAGCCCTGAGTAGCATCCTGCCATCACCCAGAATGATATCACAGTACAAGGACAAAATGATTGACTTCAACAATTGGCTAAGCTTTTGGTGTCATTCTAAGGGGATCCAGTATTTGTCTGCCTGGGACGACATGATCGACAGACCACTATGCTTTGAAAGAGATGGACTGCACCTGTCACCCTTGGGATTCCGGATACTGGCTAAGGCTTTTGCCACCCCTATAGTGCCTTTTCTAGGCAAGGTTCAAATGACAAATTCACCAGCATAACAGGTACAAGCAAGCAAAATCTGAGGGTAATGCTACTCAATGCTAGAAGTCTAAACCTTAAAATGCACTCACTCAAGGCACTCCTTAAAATGGAGAACATTGACATCTGTGCAATGATAGAGACCTGGTTCAAAGCTCCAGAGAGCACCCCTGCATTACCAGGCTATAATTCATACCATACCTTTCGGTCACCTAACACAGAATGAAGCACTAAAGGTGGAGGTGTGTCCATATGCACTAAGGATATCCACACCTCCAGGCTAGTTGCACAGCATAATGCATCCGAGATTATCCAAGTGCAACTAACTCTGGGCAAGACCGCAATCCAAACTGTAGCTTGCTACAGACCCCCCACCATGGCCCAGGATTCCCTCTCCTCATTTCTTGATACACTGGAAAGTATTAAGGTACAACCCAACACCCTAATATTGGGCAATTTCAACTACCCCACCATTAACTGGGAAAACTACTCATGTACCAACTCCTTTGCTCAACATTTTCTGGAATTCATAAATTTCAATGCCTTGGATCAACTTATTCACACCCCCACCAGCGGCAGCAATATCCTAGACCTGGTCATCACCAACATGGGCAACCAGTGTTCCACACAAGAGGTCAATTCCTCGTTGGTCAGATCCAACCACAAGCTAATCACCCTAGACATCCACGTCTCGCCCCCACCCCCAATTAGGGAAACCAGCGTAAAAAACTTCTCCAAAGCCAACTTCACACCTCTTAAGACAGAAGTGGCAAACTTCATGACACCCAAGCAAACGGACAATAGAGGTACGACTGCTGAATCCTACACAAATGCACTTTATAAGCACTTACATGAGTGCATGGATCATGCTATCCCTAATAGAACCAAGATGCTATCCTCCAAAAAAAGGAAGCCAATCTGGTGGTCCTCTACCATAAACTAACTCTACAACAGAAGAAAGAAACTGTTGCAAAAAAGAGTAAAATCCCATGACTGGAGGAACTCCCTGGTCAACCTCAGTAAGAAGCTGAAATCCCTCATAAAATCCTCTAACGCTAGTTACAAAAACAAAATTGCCACTGACTCTAAAGACAACCACAAAGCATTCTATAGCTATGTCAAGAATCTCAATGGCAGCACTCAGATCGGCTCTGAGTTACAGCACAATGACACTAAATATACAGAGCTAACTGATTTTGCCAACATCCTGGCAGATGGGTTCAGTGCTAACTTTACCCCCCTCACACCCCCTAGAGGGCCCATCTCTATACAGGAAGAATGCAAAGTTCCTATAATCATGGCTGCACAGGTAAAAAACACACTCTCCAAAGCCAAGAACACAGCATCCATGGGACCTGACAATATCCCAGGCTGCGTTCTACATGAACTACAGAATGAACTGGCACCCTAC
This sequence comes from Protopterus annectens, assembly GCF_019279795.1. Classification (NCBI taxonomy): domain Eukaryota; kingdom Metazoa; phylum Chordata; order Ceratodontiformes; family Protopteridae; genus Protopterus; species Protopterus annectens. Next base: position 536,914,653 of record NC_056734.1, read on the forward strand.
CTAAGTACCATGTTCAATCATAGCCTCACCTCAGGCTTTATGCCCACTGAATGGTGCACCATGACGGTTATCCCACTCCACAAAGGGGGAGCCATGACAGACCCCGGGAACTAACTCCCCATTAGCCTGATGAGCCTGGTCTGCAAGGCCATGGAACGTATCATCATGGAGCTCATAAACAAAGACATTGGTAATCTCCAAACTCTGGACCCTACCTAGTTTGGGTTTGTAAAAGGAAAATCATGTCTCCTAAACCTGATTGCCTTCTTTGAAGCAGTCACCAAAGCCATAGATGAGGGTAAGGTGGTTCACACAGCTTATCTAGATCTCGCCAAGGCTTTTGACACCATCCCCCACTCTGGAATTACAGATAAGCTCACTAAACTAGGTATAAATCCCTATGTCACAAGATGGGTTGCCAACTGGCAAATGGACAGAACCCACACTGTGAAAGTAGCAGACTCCAAATCTGACTTCAGACCAGTGACAAGTGGAGTACCACAGGGTTCAGTCCTGGGTCCTCTCCTGTTTGGTATCTACGTCTCTGAAGTACAGGCTAACACAGAAGGTCTTTGGCTAACAAAGTTTGCAGATGACTGCAAACTAGGAGTCATAATCGAAACTCCTAACGATGTGGACATACTACAAAAGGGCCTCACTGAGACAGATACCTGGTGTCAAAGCCATGGCCTCAAGCTCAATGCCAAAAAGTGTACTGTCATCCCCTTTGGTAAAAACTCTGTACCCATGAACTACCACATAAGTGGTAGTCTACTTAACGCCGAAAGTGTGATAAGAGACCTTGGGACACAGGTGGACAGTAGTCTCTCCTTTGATAATCACATCACCACAGTGGTCAGGAAATCCTTTTACGTGGCTCACCGCATCAGAAAAGGTTTCTCATCCAGAAAAAAAGAGGTAATTGTTCACCTCTACTCATCACTCATTAGACCCATTATAGAGTACAATGCCCCTTTTGATATGTACCTCACATGACATCCACAACAACTGGAAAGGCCACAGAAATACCTCACAAAGAGGATTACTGGCCTCAAACAGATGCCTTACGCAGACCGTCTCAAAAAACTCCAGCTTTACTCCGTCGCATATCACCTACTCAGATGCGATCTCTGCCTAACATACAAAGCTATGTCAAACCCAGAGCTGTTGGACATGCTCCACTTAAAGAAATCCCAATCCATCCGAGCTACACGCTCTAGGGACCTAAACCTTGTCACCGCAATAAACAGAACACGCTGGAGGGATAGATTCCTGCCCCAGAGACTTCCCATACTCTGGATCAGACTACCTATGTCAATCAGAGCTCCTCATTAGCACTCTTCAAGATAAATCTTGATGACTGGATGAGAAATAGGAAATTCACCCCAGGGATCACTTCTGTGGCTCTGCTCGACAGGGGCACAGGAAAATAATTTTATTGGGTGGCGAAAGCCAGGGTACCTTTTTGGCTAGGCTTGTATAGGCCCTAGGGCTAATAGCCTAATACCTACCTATGAACCTAAGAAACCTGACACTAAAACATTGAACTGGAAAAGGAATCTTTAGAAAAGGGGAGGAGTGAATTACTTAGAAATAAATGGAAACTGTAGGAACACTACATGCAGAATAATATTCAGAAGAAAGCATGAGGTTTAAGGGAAGGCAGGAATTCAGCAATTTATATAAACTTGGACTGATGATAGTTACAAAGAAAGAAACAATATGGAACGTATAATACATGTAAATGTAAACATGTTAATATGGCTTCTTTTCTGTTAATGTATGTTTGCTTATGTCTTAAGTAATAATTTAATAAAGGTATTAAAAAAAGCTTATGTAAGGAACAAAATCAGAAGTGAGTATATTACAAACACACTATAAGTAAGTACCATCTTTTATTCCGATGTAACTCATGCTGTTTTCAGTGTTTAGGAATCCAGATTGTTCTCTTGGTCCAAAGCCCCAACATAAAATAAAAAAAGCTTCCTATTTGGGACCTGATTACAACATGCAAGAGAGCAGCATCAGAAACATTAATATGAAGTGCTTACAGCACAAAACAACTGACTCTAAGGAAAACAGATAATTCATTATTACTGACTGTATGGCTGCAATAGAGATTGTTTAAAGGAATGTCTGTGTTGCAGGTATAACAACTTTAATGCTGAAAACTCAAAAATAAATGGTTTATTAAACAAATTGCAGGCTATTCCAAAATAAAATTATAGGTTTGCAAAATCAGTTGACTTAACTGTCAAAACAGTGTTGCTGAGAGCCCACACTGTGAGCATAAGTTATGAAATACTGTTTGTGGCACTGCAAGCATGAATTTGCGACGACATTCTAAACACATCATTTGGGTGTTTAAGAAGTCATCTAAGTACGTGGATGACTTTCTTTAGCTGTTGATCACATGATGTGACAATGCAACCATTCCTTATGTTATAGCAAATGTCCGATTTATTAGGATACATTTGTCTAAATTAATGCATAGTCATAACTTTTCATATCTACTTGCAGGATAAACTAAACATGCCAACATGATCAAATAAGTTTTCCTCTCACATGGACTATACACTGTCACGCATAATATATGCTGAAATACATTTTCCTAGCTGTTTGACATGTAGGTAATTGCAGATCTGTAATTTTCCTGCAACTGAAATATGATACACTGTATTTAGAATGCAGAAAATATCCATCAAATTAATGAGAACCACCAATCTTGTTAGCTTGTTTCATAAACAGAAATGCATTTAATGTATCTTGGCACAGTTACTATACACTATCATTTTGTAGGTTTCACCTAATTAGTGCATTCAAAATCATTAGGTAATTTAGCATTTGCACGTCTTCCTGCATCCAAACATGGATTTCTATTGGATTCTTCAAGTGTTACAAAGAAATATAAATGTTTTAACTGGCATATCAAAGTACTGAAGATTGCATGTTTGTCAAATTAGAAAGAAGCAGTAATGTTTGCCACTTAAAACATTTGACCCCAGTTTCCAGCCTGCCCATTTTAATGTCTCTGATACTGAATTATGACACTAACATGCTTTTCTGTCATGAAAAAATAAATGAGAAGCTGCTATAAAAGATCATAGTCATGGGCACAATTACACAATGTTTGTAGAATAACTCATACAGTATGGCTATGTACATGCATTATGAAATTAGAGTGGACAATATTCAAAGATGATCACTTTAAGGACATTTGGTAAAATTCATGTTGAATAATTAGACTGAAAAGGCACATTTGAGCAGATATATTTGAGCACCAAACTCAGACTGTGATTTGTTTATAAAGGGTGAAGGCTTAGCTCCCATGCATGGCAAACATGGTTTTTCAGTATGATATGTTAATTACGACTGATAAGGGACAAGTGAAGTTAGGACACAGAATAATTTGTCCAGAGACACTGTGGGATGAGAGGATTGTTTACATATGTGGCAGTGGGCAAAAGGTAGGGAGTTAGGATGAGTGATGGGGAGTTAACGGTTAACTATGTGATGGGATTGGGGGGAAAGAAGAGGTAGGTAGGAAGTGAGATAAGGGGGTGGGAGTTGTCAGTTGGGGTTTATAGTATAGTTAGTTTGGACCAAGCTGATTTTGCAGTGGGCGAGCTGAGGTGGTAAGCCTATGCTCAAGATGACCAAGTTGCAGGTACTGGAATACAGGTAGGCTTTGGACTTAGTGTGTTATAAGTACAAGTACAGGAGTTGTGCAAAGTTATTTTTTTTTTTACCTGTGTGGGTCAGTGTTAGTTTTTTTGTTGTGGCAGGGAGGCTTTTTGGGGGTAGGGGAATTGGTTTGGGATTGTTTGTGTTGGTGGTACTGGCTGGCTGGCTTTGCTTTCATTTTGTTGTGGTGATGTTGTTTGTGTTTCAGCTGTGGTTTATGTGGCTTGAATGGTTTTGGTAAGCTATACCCATTTGGTGTGCAAATGATCACTCTGAGGCATTTTAATGTTCAATATAAAGCACAGGGCTTGATTTTAGCAGTGGATAGATGTGGCATATGTGTTTTTTTTTAAGGAGTATGTACTCAGGGGGCTGCTTTGCTTGTTAGTATAATGGGCTCTACTCTGCCTATGTTAGGCAGAGTTCAGAACTGAGTGCAGGAAGGGTTTGATTGTGCGGGTGCCTTTCCTGGTTTTGTCTTAGAGACATTTGTTTGTAGACACAATTGTATTTTCATGGTTTTGTGGTGTTTTCTTTCAGTTGAGGAGGAGGAGTTGTCTGCCGACTCATGGGTCATTGGATGGATGGTTGTTGCACATACACGGTTATTTTTAAAGTCATCTGTTGGTCCGGGTATGTTACTGGTGGTGAGGGCCGCTTCTCGAGAGGTGGCAAGATGATTGTTGGTCAGCTTTTTTGTTACAGGAGCCTTTTGGGTCGAAGGAGTGAATTATTTTTTCTGAGCTGGAGGCCGTTATGGTTTTGTGAGTTTTGTATGGTGTCATACATGTGCATTTACAGCAGGGGAAGCAAATACACAAAATGTTATCCTTTTTCAGCAGGGAATAAGGCATTAGTGTCAGCTGCAACACTAGGGCATTTTCAGGGGTGTGCATCCCTACTAAAGACAAATGTTCTCTGCTTGTCTAATTTATACATTAGTTTGGTTGGTAATATACACTGAATTATTAATGTGTTTTTTCAGCTGTAGTATTCAAATGAATAACTACAAGACGTGTTCCTATATCAAATGAACAGAATGATTAATTGAATACAGATTGAATACTCATTCAGATTTACACATGGGCAGTCTGAGTGGGGGGGATTTGGTACTATGGTTAGGTGTTTACTGTATAAACACAAGGTAGTGGGTTTGATTTTCACATTAGGAATTTGGCTGGGCTTACAATGGCACAACAGGGCAGATAGGCTAGTCCTTACCATTTTTCCTTAATATGCTCAGCACAGAATTCAAACACCTTACAACGGGAATGTTATATTTATTTTACATTTGTTGACCGGGAAAGTCCGACTAGGTTCCATAGATCCTGTTTTCAGCGGAGGCCCGGGGAGAAATGCTCCAGAAGCATGTCTTTAGAATGTGGGAGGAAACCGGAGTACCCGGAGGAAACCCATGCAAATGCAGGGAGAACATGCAAACTCCACACAGAAGGCACTCCAGCCGAGAATCGAACCGGAGAACCTCTTGCTGTGAGGCGACAGCATTAACCGTTGCAAAAAATAACTTTAAGCAGTAGCTAAGAAAATGGCTCACAGTATCTGGTTTAGTATTCAGTATGGTAAGTTGTAGTCTTCGGTAACTTACCTATTGAGCCATTGATCTGTATCTGGTTACTAGAGGTAATCATTGAGGCAGTCAAGGGATTTACACTTTTATTGCTCTAGTCGGCAGTCATAGTTTCTTTAAAGTGGGATGTCATAGGTGTTTTCCCCCCTTCGCTCACCTTGCTTATGGTTTCTGTTCTTGTTTCTTTATGGATGGCAGCAACCTGGAGCTTGCAGGAGAGATGGGTGGCTATCGCTGCCCAGGCAGAGGAGCTATTCCAGGCAGTGACAGGGGATCAACCTTTGATGGAAGTGGCCAGAAGAACCCATGGCAAGAGATGAGCACAGAGAGGAAAGTAGGCAGACAGCACCCCAGGGGGAAGCATGCCAGGATGTCAGCAACGAATTCAGTAAAAGAGTGTGTTTCTGTGGAAGGAGCAAATCTGAGCATGACATCAGGTAATGATAATGTGTTGGGGGTAGGTTGTGCTAATGTTAGTTCCATGGGGTTAGGGCTTGAGGGTGGAGTTTAGGTGATGTGTTGCAGGGCTTGGTGGGTGGGGACTGTGTGGGTCCTGTTGTTGGGGAGTAGAGGACTGGTTGTCAGGGCAGCTTCAGCAGGAGGTGGGTTCCGAGTTTGGAGTCTGACTGGGTGATTGGTTAGCTACGTAGTCACTGGCATCTGGTGAAGGGGGGGTCTTAATCCATATATTCCTAGTTCAGTTACAGAAAAGATTTGGAAAGGGGGGCTATATTGACAATTTTGAGTTAATTGGCACAAATGGGGTACAGTGCCTGGATGCAGTGGACATAGTGGGGAATAAGGATTTGTTGGCAGCACTGGCATCATTGGGGTGGCATAGGACTAGCAGATTTAGAGCCAGGACATGAGAGAATTGGGTACTGTTTTTTTTTATTATATGGCAGTCTTCTTGGAGAAGGACAGCTTGCAGGCCTTGTCTTTATTGGTTTATTTTTTGACAATTCGGGAAGCACAGAGGTTATGGTCTATGAATGCGTGGTTATGGTACAATCAGTGGTTTTGTAAATGGAAAGCTTAAAATGGGAGGTCAGGCAACCTGATATTTGGTTGGTTATGATGTTAGATAGTGTGAGTCATCAACCTAAGTCGAATAGGGTTGGGGCAGAGAAGGGTGGTATTTGCTGGGCATTTAATAATGGTAAGTGCATTTGGACTGTATGCAGATTTTTGCTCACACGTTCAATTTGTGCTGGGGGGGTCAGGCAGCTGCACAATGTTGGCATTGTGAGGAAAAGTGGCTGCAACCGGTGTTTGTGATGAGTGATGAGGGAGTCAGGTTGCAAGGACAGCAAGGTATTAGAGGGGTGGTACCTTCTGGGGACAGAGAGGTGGAACATCCTTTCAAGGTCAGAGGGGTATGTCAATTTTCCCATTCCTGTTATAGTTTAGGTGTCAAAACATCATTTGGAAGGTATTCTGAATGTTGTAGATGCTCAAGATTTGGTGGGGGGAGATTCTTGCCAGGGTTTTCAATCAAATCGGGGATGGTTGGAGATGCAGCGGTCTGTAAGAATTTGTATTCCATTCGGGGTAAGGAAGATATTTTGCAAAGCTTGACTGACAAGGATTTGCAGACTGGTAGGTTATCAGTCCCTTATGTTTGCCCTCCTTTTGTTAATTTTAAGGAATTCCCCTTGGGTTTGGTGCCCAGGTAATTTTGTGTGATACATTCCTTATTCCACAAGCTGAATCTGTTAATGACTATATTTGCAAGGGGAATTCTCATGTCAGTTAAGCTGATACTGAGTCAGCCTTTCCACTTGTGCTGGTGTGGGAGGAAGAGTGGTTGTTATTGGGCATGGTGGTAGACAGTAAGTTTTACTTTGATAAGGCCATGTCTATGGGTTGCGCTGTGGCTTGTGCCACTTTTGAGAAATTTAGCTCTGCTCTTCACTGGATATAGCAGCAAGGAGTGGGTAGTCAGAGGGACATTCACTATCTGGATGACTTCCTTTGGGTAGGTGAGGACTGTGAGGGTACTAAGGAAGGGGTGTAGGCTTTTATTCAGCACTGCACTGCACTAAGTTGGGGGTTCCTCTTGCTAGTAAGAGGCTGGAATGACCCACTAAGGCTTTATTTTTTCTAGTTCTGATGGTGAATGCGGGTTGAGGTTTGTTTTGTCTCCCAGGAGAGAAGCTGTAACATTTGAAGGAAAAGGGTGGGTGGTTTCGGACTAAGGATAAAGTGGGCATCAAGGAGGTTATAGAACTTTTGGGTCTTTTGAATGTCACATGTTGAGCAGTTAATCCAGGCAAGACATATTTGCAGATCAGTGGCATTTTTCCTACAAGGAAGGAAACGTAAGCACCATTGGGTACAGGTTAATAAGCTAGTACAGGCAGATTTGAGTTTGTGGGTGACATTCCTTGACTCTTTCAGTGGCATTTCATGTTGGCAGAAGGCTTGGGTGATGCAGAATGTGTTGCATTTTTTTCACCGACACTGCAGGAGGTCAGGGAATGGGTGCGTATTTTAATGGAGAATGGTTTGTAGCTCAGTGGTCAGAGGATTGGAATGAAGAGTGGAAGAGGGATGTAGCATTTTTGCAGTTGTTGCCAATTTGGGAAGCTTCACTGGTTTGGTAGGACAGGCTGCTGGACAGAAAAGTCATTTTCCATTCAGACAACTGGGTGGTGGTGGAGGTGCTTAAGGCAAAAATTACTAAATCGAAGTTGCTCTTGTTAGCTATGAGGAAGCTTGTTTTACAAAGTTTATTGACTAATTTTTCTTTTTCAGATGTACGTTTACTATGTACAAAGAATGCAATAGGTGACAGCCTTTCTCATTTGCAGTTTCAGAGATTTTGGTAATCGGCTTCGGAGGTGCAGGTCAAACCAATGTTACTGCTGGCAGAGGTGTGGCATCTTGGTAAGCTGTAGCAAGGTGGCTTGTTCAGATACTGTGGTTAGTGTTGATGAAGAAGGCTTATTATAGGGCATTGTCTGCCTTTGGTGAATTTGTAGCTGGGTTGCAAGAGGATGACAGAGCATGGTCTTTGAAATTATTGTTGCAGTGTTTGGCTAGCATCTGGTTGGAGGGACAGGCAGTGAAATCAGTTAGGGTAAAGTTGGCAGCTCTTAGTATGTTTTCTCTGATAGTGGGGCTTGAGGATAACAAATCATGGTCAATAGGGTGGATGCTGAAAGGATAGGAGTGGGTTCGTTGGAGGAGTGATGTGAGGTTCCCCTGTGACAAAGCAGGACCTTAGGGTATTGCTGTTAGGATTGCAATTATTAATGGAAAATTCAGTTGATTATCCACTTTGGGTTATGCTGGTGTTGTGGATGTACAGAGGGGTGTTCAGAGTGCATGAGCTGTTTGGTTCCTTGTTGTGGAAGTATGTCTTTATTTCTGCATCCATAGTAGTGATCTGGCTGCAGCAATCTAAGACTGATCAGGTGGGCAAGGCTACACAGGCTGTATTGCAAGCATGTATAGAAGAGTTTCTTTGTCAAGTTGTTTGGGGCAAGAAGATGCAGTATTCCCATGGAAGTAGACCTCAAGAGTTAGTTTTTTATCCGCAAAGTGGAAAGGTGGTAGAATCTGATCAGTTGCTAAACTTAATGTGGAAGGCCTTTCAATGTTTGGGTTTCCAAAGTGACAGATTTTCCAAACATTCATTTAGAATAGGGAGACCGTCTAATTTGGCACAAGAAGGGAGGTCAGTGGAGATGATAAAGAGGGCAGGGTGTTGGTCATCAGGAGCATTTTGTCTTATATTAGGGGAAGTGGTGGATTATGTTTAGTGATTGTTTTTTTTTTTTTTTTTTTTTGGAGGGCTCATTTTCATATTGTGCCATTAATTTGCATATTGGGTGGCAAAGTGAGCAGCAGTTAGACTGGATGGAGCTGAGTTGGGTTTATGACAATATGGGTGGACAGTCATCTGGCAAGGTTTTAGAGGTTTATGGTGGCATGAACACATGGACAAGATTTAAAATATGGAGTTTGGGATTGGTATATCACATGTTTTGGTCATTCATCTGGCAGGTAATGATTTGGGGAAAGTCCCAAAGTGACAGTTGTTAGCCATGGAGGTGGGGGATTTGGTAATTCTTAGAAGTAGGTATCATTCGATGATCATAGTTTGGTCAGAGATAGTTCCTCGTTTAGTTTGGAGGTATGCTGTTAAGTTTATAGATATTGAATGAGCTTGCTGTTTTGTCAATCACTGACTTGTGAGGACCTTGGGACAGCTGGACAAGTACGTTGTTGATCATAGAGATTTTGATGATAGAGAAACAATTTAGTTTTTCGTGCATTTATGTGACCTGAGGTTTGACATATTTAATGTCCATATTTCATTGTTTTTGCAGGATTTTGTTAGGTCATTATAGTTTTTTAATGCAAGAGAGGAACAGACTGCTTATAAAACACCCAACAAACGCTCTCGAATCTGTAGACACTCCTAACAGAAATCCAATGCTTCACGAAAGATGTATTTGTATAGACTATAACGGACATCATTATTTTTTATATTGTTTATGGGAATATCTAATACCCAGATTTTGTGTGTGGACATGTATTATATCATTTCCACCTGTTTTGTGTTAATTTAATATAATACATTAGGTTTTTTAATGTCCGTTATAGTCTATACAATCGATGGTTATTAATATAAGAGGATACAACGTGTCCACGGTAGGTTATTCTTTAACCTGTTGCTTTTCATGAGTTTAAAGCAAACAAATGCTAGTCTCAACATTGTTGAGTTTTTTGTAAACATTGTTGAGTTTTTTGTTATAGCAAGGAGCGATTCGCCCAGATTGGGTTGAGACCGATGTGACAGGGTTTTGAACAACGCCGGTCAAATAGTATTTGAAATTGGCGGGGCACTAGTGCATTGTTTACTGTTCGATGAAGTATTTTTTTCTATTATTTTTCTACAGATGAGTAGCACTTATGAGTTGTAATATAATGGTAAATATGTAGCCTTTGATGTGTTCATGTGTACCATTGTTACGATGTTTTTAATTCTTAATTTTCTATTGGAGGCTTAAGGTAACTAATGGAATTTTGCATCATGTGATCATGCTTGATTAATGAATGTATTTTAATGCTTGGTAGGGGGAGGCACTGTTTTGCTAGTGTTTGAATTTCTGAGGAAGTTGTTCCGACGAAAAGCGTATTTGTTTTTGACGGCTTAAAATAAACCTGTATGTATTTTCATCTTTCGTGAAGCATTGGATTTCTGTTTGGAGTGTCTACTCATTCAGGAGCATTTGTTGGGTGTTTTATATTCAGTTTTTTAGTCTTTGGTTTCGTTTGTTGTGTAGGAACAGACTGCTAGCAGGTTAGCAGAGAAGAGGGTTTGTGAGGACCCCATCTTGTAATCCCTCTTCTTGTCAGTTGGCTTGGGTTGGTATGGTGTGGCTTGGACGTAGAAGACCGCAGTATCGCACTGCTTCTAACGGAAGTTAGGGGCTCGGTAAACACTGCTTTTGGTAATAACTGGATGAAGGTGATCAGGTAATGCTGCCTATAGTATTTGTTTTGTTGTAATTTATAACATTCACGTTTTATGGAATTCATCATATTTTACTGTTAACCAGTTGTTGTGGTTAATAAATGGTTGTCTTATTCTAAATGTTGTGGTTTATTTTGAGCAAGGGGGGTGTGGGCAAACATTTTTTTTTTTGTCTTCTAGTTACAGATATTGAGTTGCCAGTGTTGGCTGTGAAGGGATTTGATATCAAGGGATTTTGTTTAATTTCATGTCTGTTCTGTGGCTGCAAGTTGGAAATTCTAGCAGGGTAAATGAAGGAGATTGCATCTTTCACTCTCCCTTTTTCACTTTGTATATAAACATATGCACAACAGTACAGCTGTGATTCAGAATGGTTTATGTTTTTGCAATAGCAATGCTTTTCTGACTGGACAAATGGAAGTCATCAATGTTTAGGAAAGCAAACAGCTGGTAACAACTGTGATAACACCCAAAACATAAATATCAAGCAAAGGAAAGCAGAATGGAAAGCTGGAAGATATATCCTGTAGTGCTCTCTGGCACCACTGTGCTAATTGTGATGTTCCCTTATTTCAGCGCAAACATGCAAATATTCCTGTGCTAAACATATGGCAGCTTCAGGAGATGTATAACTCAATGATTTTCCACGCTCTTGCTTGCAAATTATTTTTGGCAGCAAAAATTACATTCTGCTTTTACAGCATCAGAATCCTGTAGCTGCTATGGAAAACTGCTAAACACTAATTTCAGTACAGAATCAATGGCAAGGTGACAATAAATATGCCTTTAAACATCTGATGCTTTGCTCAGCAACGTAGTATTTTAGCACTTCTTCCAACAACTTTTCACATGGCAAAGAAATGCTGGCACAATGTTAATGCAGTATTGGCATTTTCCCAGCATAAATCCAGTGTTAAGGAAAATACGTTACTCTTGTTCACATTAGCATAGTGCACATGAAAAGCAATATTTAATAAACATGTGTATAGGAAACTTTTTTCAGGGCTTGGTTAGAATTGTACTGCAGCTTATAAAAAAACAACAATATTTGTTGATACTGTCATACATTTCTCCAGTGCTAAGGTACACAAGCAGAGAAAAAAATAAATATTATAGATCTGCTGCGGCCTTTCTGGTTTGTACCATGAGTATTACAATATGTATAGTAACAAGTATGTTAGTTTAATGGTATTACTGATTTTTGCAAAAAAGAGATATCTTACACTTTTATTACTTATTATGTATCTCTGTTGTGTTAGTTATTTGTGACGATGAATATGTTGGCTCTGCCACAAAGATAGGGTGGATATTTTAATGCAAGGCATTCTTGCTGCTTTTTCTGTAGTCTCATTCTGCAGAGAAATGTCTGGACTAATATTACAAAATCTGTCTTTGAGAATACTAATGACTGCATATAGAAATATTAAAGAGATTAGGACTTCAGGTTCAAGTCGGTTGTTTTATCTTGTTTGTACCAATAATGAATTTTCCACCTTGGCTGTTTTGCTGACAACACAAATGCCTGTAATCACTGTATGTGCATTTACTGCTTTTTGTAATAACAACAAAAATACTCTTGACACATTACTTTTTGTCTTATCCTAATGTCTCAGCCTTTGCAGCATAGCACAGTCTCCATGCAAATTCTTCAATATAGCTCTATATAAATAAGGTGGTAAACACTAGGGTACTGACAGCAAAGGATTTTCTGAGGTTTTCATATTACAGATGTGATGGTATAGTTCCAAGGGCAGGGGGAGGTAGGTCCATTTCTCTTATTTAATTAATATGCCAGAGAGAGACCGAGGTCTGTATCAAATGCGCTACCTAAGAGTGTGAATAACGAATATTTCTTCTGGTATATTAGTGCACAAGATTCACCTAAGAATTTAGGTAGATATTTTTGATTCACTGGAAGATTGTAGTGATTGGTGCAATGCATAAGTAGGCCTTGTTCATGCACATCAAGGTAACACAAGTTGAGAATATGTCCTTACTAGTTTGCAATGGGCCATTTAATGCCATAAATTGAAAGCTGGAACATTTATTAATTGTACTGCCTGATGGTGTTGCTGTCATACATCATTATATTGTTTGAAGTGTTTTAGACCTTAAGTTTTAGTTTCTAACATACGCTAAACTTTAACTAGTGCAGTTCTTGAGAGGTTCTAGAAAGCCTTTGTCTTGGCCATAAAAAAAAAAAAAAAAAAAAAAAAATGGAAGCATGGAACTGCAAAACCCAGAGTACTGTTTCAGGTGCTAGACCTACTGATTTAAAGAGCATTATAGGAATTGTGATCAAACGTACCCTGTTGGTTTATTGCTCAAAGACTAACTAACATCGTTACAGATTAAAGCAGATGCTACTGCTGATGGTTATGGGAATCTTAGAGTATACATTCAAGGCTAGTTTGACAACTTGTAGACATACACTATGAGGGGAAAATGTTAAGTTCATAGGTTCATACTAGGCTATCTGCCCTAGGGCATTTATAAGCCTAGCCAGAGTGTGTATGGCTTTCGCCACCCATTTTAGATTAATTTTGCTATGCCCTTTTTCGATGTTAGTATACTGTGCCTCTGTCTAACAGTGACAGAGAAGTAAACCTACGATCTCCCATCCACTCATCAAGATTCCTCTTGAAGAGAGTCAATGAGGGACTCTGCCTAACCTGGACTGGGATTTTATTCCAGAGTGAAGGGATCCTCTGGGTTATGAATCTGTCCCTCCAGCATCATGTCCTATTTCAGTGCTGAGGTTTAAGTCCCTCGAGTGCATAGCTCGATGGGATTTGGATTTTCTGAGGTGCAGCATGTCCATTAATTCCGGGTTGGACATGGCTTTATACGTCAGGCACAGATTGCCTCTGAGCAGGTGGTATGCCACTGAGAAGAGCTGGAGTTTCTTTAACCAGGCAGCATACGGCATCTGTTTGAGCCCCGTGATCCTCTTGGTGAGGTACTTTTGGGATCTTTCCAGTTGCTGCAGGTGTCTGGTAAGGTATATCGTACTCAATTATGGGCCTGATGAGGGATGAGTAAAGAGGCACGATGACCTCCCCTTCGATGTGAATCCCTTCATGATTAGGTGGGCTATATAAAATGTTTTTCTAACCACTTTGGCCACGTGGTTGTCAAATGAGAGATTGCTATCAACTTGGGTCCCCAGGTCCCTAATTACTTCTGTACTTAATGGATTACTACCTATGTGGTAATTTGTGGGCACTTTGTTTTTGCTAAAGGGGATGACTATACACTTTTTGGCGTTTAGCTTGAGGCCATGGATCTGGCACTAGTTGTCTGTTTCTATGAGGCCCTTTTGGAGGATGCTTGTGTCAGCTGGAGAGTCCATTATGGCGCCCAGTTTGCAGTCATCTGCGAACTTGGTCAGCCACAGTCCTTCCATGTTGGCCTGTACCTCTGAGAAATATATACCGAACGAGAGGTCCCAAGACTGAGCCTTGTGGGATGCCACTTGTAACTGGTTTGGAGTCTGACATGGCTCCAGCTATTCTAACCATGTGGGTTCTGTCCTTGAGCCAGTTTGCAACCCATCTAGTGACATGGGGGTTTATATTTAAGCTGGTGAGCTTATCTATAATGCCAGAGTGGGGTATTGTATCGAAGGCTTTTGCGAGGTCCAGGTAGGCTGTGTGGACCACCTTCCCCTTGTCAATGGCCTTGGTGACTGTTTCAAAGAAATCGACCAGGTTTGAGGCAGGATCTGCCCTTAACAAAGCCGAACTGGGTAGGATCCAGTGTCTGTAGGTCCCCAATATCTTTATTTATAAGGTCCATGATGATCCTTTCCATAGCTTTGCAGACCAAGCTAGTGAGACTTATGGGGCGATAGTTTCCAGGATCCGTTGAGGCACCACCTTTGTGGAAGGGGACCACTGTTGCTGTACGCCACTCTTTGGGTACATATCCTGTAGTAAGGCTGAGATTGAACAGTAGCTTCAGGTTTGGGTTTAGCTCTTGGAGTTCATGTAGGACGCAGCCCCGGACACCGTCTAGTCCCATTGATGCTGTGTTTCTTGCTTTGGAGAGGGCAGCTCTTACCTGAGCATCTGAGATGTCGGGGAGGCAGCACTCTGCTGGGATAGATATTAGCCCTTTTGGTGGGGAGGGGGGGGGGAGTTTGTGCTGAACCTGTCAGCTAGGATGTTGGCAATGTCTGTGGGTTCGGTGTATTTTTTGTCATTTTGGACTAATTTGAGCATATCTGGGAATTCCCACCCAGGTTTCTAACATAACTAAAGAAAGCCTTGTGATTATCCTTAGTGTCCTGTGCAGTTTTTCTCTCGAAGCTGGCCTTAAGACGATTTTGAGTGCCCGTAGGTTTTTGCTAATACTGATCAGAGATGCCTTCCCTTTTTGGGATTTTGCTCTTCATGTAGTAGCTTCCTCCTCCTATTGTATAGTTTGTTTATGGCTGGGGTCCATCAGACAGGACGTCTGCCTTTGGAGGATTGGGTCTTGGTTTTATTTGGGATTGCATGATCCATGCATTCCTGAAGGTGTTCATAGAATGCGTTTATAAAGGATTTTGTGGTCTGGGCCATATTATCCACAGGCCCGGGGGCTTTGAAGGATTCCACCTCAGTTTTGAGGAGTGTGAAATTTGCTTTAGAGAAGTTTTTCACTGTGGTTTTCTGGGCATGGGGTGGGGTCGGGATGTGAATATCCAGTGAGATTAGTTTATGGTCTGATCTTACCAGTGAGGGATACACTTCTGGTCTGGAGCATAGAGTCCCCATGTTGGTGGTGATCAGGTCCAGTATGTTTTCCCCTCTTGGAGTGGTAGCAGGTTGTTCCATAGCATTTGAGTTTATAAATTCTAGGAACCTTTGGGCTAGGGTGTTGGAAATAGAGTAATGCTCCCAGTCTATGGTTGAGTAGTTGAAGTCACCCAATATAATGGTGTTTGGAGAGATCTTCATATTTTCCAGTGTTCTCAGGAAGGCCAAGTGGGGTTCCTGGGTTTGGGAGGGTGGTCTGTAGCAGGCTATAAACTGGAAGGCAGTTTTACCCACTGTTAGTTGCACATGGATAGTCTCTGATGCTTCGTGCTGTGCCACCAACCTGGAGGTGTGGGTATCTTTGACGAATATTGATACTCCCCCTCCTTTTGTGGTTCGGTCCAAGTTTTGGGGCCGAAAAGCATGGTATGAGGTATAACCTGGTAGTGCTGGGGTGCTCTCGAGAGCCTTAAACCAGATTTCTGTTACTGCACAGATATCTATGCTCTCCATGCTAAGGAGAGTTTCGAGTGTGTGCATCTTGAGGTTTAGACTTCTGGCATTGAGTAGCATTACTCTGTGATACCTATGGAGGTGGGTTTGTCTTTTGAGACTTTCCTAAAAAAGGCACTATGCGGGTAGCAAGAGCCTTTGCCAATATCCAAAAGCCCAGGGTTGATAGGTGCAAGCCGTCCCTAGTGAAGCATCGTGGCTTGTCGAGCATGTCATCCCAGGCATTGGATCCCCTTTGAATGACACCAATACTTAAGCCAATTGTTGAAATTGATAATCTTGTCTTCATACTGTGGCATCATTCTTGGTGAGGGTAAGATGCTACTCAAGGTCAGGGTCATACCGGCCTGGGCTACATGCTCAGAAAGCTCCTCTGTGTCTCTCTTCATGTAGTCCAGAGAGGTACGTCTCAGGTCATTCACACCAGCATGGACAATGACACGAGTCATATTTGTACTTGCTTTGGAGTGACCTGAGTGCTTGTGTTATGTGATGGATCCTAACGCCAGATAGGCAGCTCACCGTGAGCTTCTCCTTGTTCAGCCTGGTGAGCGGGACGTCAGTGTGCCTAATGATAGTCACCTATTACAAGTGTATCAGGTGTGTTTAGCCTTAAGGGCTGTGACTGTTCGGCACACTGGCTTTGTGAGCTATGTGTTGCACGTGTTTGTTTTGGGGTATCGATTGCTTGGGTGTCTGCTTTGGAGGTCTCTGCTTAGGCAGATTTTTATTTAGAGCCTCCAAGTATGTTTTTGTGTGTTTATGTGTTTGGTTTGCTGTCGTGGTAGGTCTACGTGAGACTGGAATTGTAGTGAGTGTGGTTTCCTTCTCCTCCTGACTGGTTACAGCAGTACTGAGTTGAGAGAGCTTGGCCTCCAGTTTGGCTATATGGTTGCATCTCTCACATGTGTTGGAATTTGTTGGTAGGAGGAGAGGGTTGTCTGTGTACATTAGGCAGTTGTAACATTGCCTCAAGATTCCCAGGTTCACCAGCTGGACTGGAGAGGAGATTGACAACTGACCTTTGGACATGCTAGAATAGTATTGGGAATTCCTTTATAATTGAAAAAAAGGGCCAATGGGGAACAAGTTACTCAAGGGGAGTTTGTGAGGGTGTAGTGCTTTAATTTTTTAGTGCTGACTTGTATAATAGCTTCAGTGAGCAAGTGCTAGGCTTTAGCGTAGGAATAGGGTGTTTATTATGAGAACTAGATCAGTTCCAAGGCTCAAACCCCAATAATGCTGTTTAAATTTTGTTAGCTTTTCAGTAAGAATATTCATTTAATCCCAGGGCAGTTTAAATTTTGTTAGCTTTTTAGTACATCTGTCAGTATGCATAATAGATCTGTTCATGGAGACAAGGACTATTTGTGAATTCAGCATCATTGAGACCCAGCACATTTGTCAGTCTCTTGCATAGTTCATTGGCTTATAAATGTATTTAATATATTTATTTGTTAACCAGGTAAATGAAGCAGTGTGCTGACTCCTATAACCACAGACTGCTGCCAAAAATTACAAAAACCTATTGTATACATGTCCAGAAAAAACTCTGCAAACATTCATAAAGCCAGATGACAACATTCCTGTTACCAGGCCCAGCACACACTGCTTGCTTTATGTGCTAAAGAAAAACTAGATATAAACCATGCAAATTTATACAACAGATTTTTATACACACTATTACTGTACATCTGAGCCTACATATGGTGTCTCAGAGCTACCAAGTTTAGCTAGAATCTGTGCAACACTGCAGCTTGTAGGAAAAAAAAGACAGATGTTCCTTCAGTTTGGCATGGGATTGAAGGTGTCAAGTAGGTTCATAGGGAAATTAATATATATTGTAAGTGCTAACATGTTAGAAGAAAGGACTTACAAGCATGCAAGTATAGACATAACTATATATTTATATCTCTTTCTATATCTATTTCAGACCATGAATGCTTTACGCTATGCATCACTTTAATGACTATAATGCACCTTTTCTGTCTAAGTAAACAGAAGAGAAAAGGAAAGAGCCTCTGTCAAGATATCAACAAGTCTTATTTTAATATAAGACTACCTGTTGACAAAATTTATGTTAATACCCAAATCAGCAACACCCATCGAACTGACAGATGAACACCCAAAGATAATGGCGGATTCCTGTACACCTCATAAACAAGGGGATTTTCCCATGTATACTCAGACCACTAATTCCAAGGTTGATTTTTGTTGACAAAGTAGAATCCCTCAGTACAGCAATATTTGCTGAAAAAAATATCTCTAAGAACAAGCACTATTTTTGGTCTTGCATATGCTGGTACACCTAGCTTCATTAAATTAGTTTTTGCTGAAATTAAATACCCATTTTTTTATTTACCCAAAGAACAGGGAGGAAGAATTCAAAGGAGTTGTGAAATAAGTTTAACTGATGAAGCTGCACTGCTTTCGAGAGGCATACCAGTCTTTTTAAGCAAATTATTTGCAAAGCCACATATCTGATTACTACAGTGGTAAAAGATTGCTCAATAAGAATTGTAAGAAATTATATTGTGTGTGACAGGTGTGATTTAAAGAAAAATAGCAGAACACAAGGACTTAGAAGGAATAAAGATTTGAGGGTAAACTGTTGCATTTCTGATGTATGCCTATTTAATTAAATTCTCAAAGTGGAAAATTCTCTAATGTCATTAAAAGAATACTTAGGTTGAGAGAAAGGTATGCTGTCCAAAATGAACAAAGAAATGTAGAAATCTTCAGTAATATATGCAAAAATGTCTGTGTACATCAATTCTTCAAAAGCATTACTGAGCCTAAAATGAACACTAGTCAAAATATGTCTAATCAGCTTACATGCTGATGACAGAAGGCTTGTGCAACATCTGAGAACTGCATTCAGTCAGAGTGACACAATAAAAATGCAGACATATGGTGGATTTCAGTCTAGTACAAAATATTGTATTCCTTGCACCTTAAATCCTTGTCTTATTAAAAGCAAAGCTTAAGATCTCTGTATCTAGTGGTGGATGCAGGGACGAATCTTCTATTGGAGCAATATGATATCTTAACCAGTTATTTTTGCAATAATCAAAAACAGCATAGTTCAGCTGCTGTGTCTAATCACCGAGCAAAAAGTGATAAACTCAAATGCAAGCAGTCAAACACACAGCCAGAGATAGCAACTCCCTCATAGAACTATGCAATTCTCAACAAAAGTTCATAAGAAACAGGCAAACATATAGTTATATACAGTGAAAAGCTTCTGCAGTGCTAGTCACACAACCTATCTTGACCTCACCAAAGCTTTCAGCACCATCCCCCATTCTGGAATTATAGCTAAACTCACTAAACTAGGTATAAATCCCTACGTCACAAGATGGGTTGCCAACTGGCTCACTGACAGAACCCACACTGTAAAAGTTGCTGCCTCCAAACCTGACCTCAAAGCAGTGACAAGTGGAGTACCACAGAGTTCGATCCTGGGACCTCTCCTGTTTGGTGTCTGCTTCTCTGAAGTACAGGCTAACACAGAAGGCCTCTGGCTAACAAAGTTCCCAGATGACTGCAAACCAGGAGCCATAGTCAAGTCCCCAAATGATGTGGACATCATACAGAAGGGCCTTGCTGCGACAGATGCCTGGTGTCAGAGCCATGTCCTCAAGCTCGATGCCAAAAAGTGCAGTCATCCCCTTTAGTAAAAACTCTGTACCCATGAACTACCACATAGGCAGCAATCTACTTAACACCAAATGTGTGATAAGAGATCTTGGGACCCAGGTGGACAGTAGTCTCTCCTTTGATAGCAACATCACCCCAGTAGTCAGGAAGTCCTTCTACATGGCACACCTCATTATAAAAGGGTTCTCATCCAGGAAAAAAAAGGTCATTGTTCCCCTCTACTTGACACTCATTAGACCCATTATAGAGTACAATGCCCTTTTTGGAATGTACCTCACAAGACATCTGCAGTAGCTGGAAAGGCCACAAATACCTCACAAAGAGGATTACTGGCCTCAAACAAATGCCCTACACTGACCACCTCAAAAAACTCCAGCTTTACTCCGTAGCATATCGCCTACTCTGAGGTGATCTCTGCCTAACATATAAAGCTATGTCAAACCCAGAGCTGTTGGACATGCTACACCTAAAGAAATTCCAATCCCTCCAAGCTACATGCTCTAGGGAGCTAACCCTTGTCACCACAATAAACAGGACATGCTGGAGGGATAGATTCCTGTCCCAGAGACTTCCCATACTTTGGAACAGGCTCCCCATCTATGTCAAGGAAAGTTCTTCATTAGCACTCTTCAAACAAAATCTTGCTGAGTAGATTGGAAATAGGAAATACACACTAGGGATCACTACTGTGTCTCTGCTCAACAGTGGCACAGGAAAATAACTTTCTTGGGTGACGTAAGCCAGGGAACCTTGTTGGCTAGGCTTATGTAGGCCATTGGGCCGATAGCCTAGTGCCTACCTATGATACTGTTACACAATGGTAGCTTACTATGTGAAGGTCTAACTATTTAACTATCATGAGAGAAAATTAATAGTGCATGTGCCATATGCCAAAGGGGTATCAGTGATATTTTTAAACTGGAAACAATCTATCTTGAAATCATCATACTAGAAGAGATCTGAGACAAATGTCTGGTATTGACTTAATCTGAAAATCAGTAAACAGATGTTTATTACAATCCATAGGCAACATAACCTGCTTGGTTTTCAATAATCTATTAATTCCACAGAGGTGCTTTAATTATCTTGTAACCTTTAAAGAGTGATCTTGGCTTCATGCTAGAGAATTAAATGGTCAGACTGAACAGTACAGTCTAGCAAATGTGAGCCACAGAAGTGTTACCAAGTGCATACCAGACAGCTCCCACCTTTGATGAGGAATGCAAGAGAAACACCGGAGTTGTTTTGTTGGAAAGGACTTACCTAATTAGCATCTTATTGCATAATATAAAGAAACCTCAAACAAAATTGAAACTTTGAAGAACCTGAAATATAAAAAAAAGCCTTGTGGAATATATAACAGCAAAAGTCCTAACTGGGAAGTTTCAGACAGTTTTATTATGTACTATTCAGGTGGCTCTTGACTTGAGCAACTCATGATTTGTTAACTGAACCAATAAAATGCCAGAACAAGAACAGCCTAATGCCACAGACAGGTTGAGCTGGGCTGTGTGGAAGGTTACTCATTACCACACAAGAATTAACAGAAAGTGAGTTACAATACAATTAATAAAGGCTATAAAACTGTTCAAATCATTGTGCATGTTTGTGTGTGTGTGTGTATAGATGCACATACAACTCTCACCAACTGGGAGATAACACAGACTCAGTGAAGGTGGCGATCATGAAGTAAACACAACCTCTTTTCCTCTTTTGATAGTTTAAACACTATCATCAGATACCAGTGACCACGTTCCGAATGTTGGTCCACTAGCTGCTAATAAATAATAGGTAACCCAGTTTTTATATTATACTGCTGATGTGTAACACAAGAAATGACAAGCATTCTGCCACAGTTTTATATCACTGATTTATTTATTTTTTATTTAATATTTGTTAACTGGGAAAGTCCGACTTGGAACAAAGTCAATTTTCAGCAGAGGCCCAGGAAGAGAGGCTCCAGATGCATGTCTTTATAACATGGGAGGAAACCCACACAAATGCAGGGAGGACATGCAGACTCCGCACAGAAGGCACCCCAGCCGAGAATCTAACTGGAGAACCGCTTGCTGTGAGGCAACAACGCTACTTGTGCACCACTGCCCCTTCCAAATAAATGAGTAGCCCATTTTAAAATAAGTACTGGTGCTGTTACCATCCTGCTTCAATGTAAGCTGATTCTTCTCTACAGAAAGTGCAAGGAATGCAACCCATATTCCCAGAAGTAATACAATGTACCATTCACTGCAGCAGGTTATCTACTCCCATTTCAAAGAAATGGTTATACACAGCAGTTCCACAGGAATATCTCAACAGAAAATCAACATGACCAAACATAATTGCAAAAATTATATTCCAACATGTTTTCTTCAAAGAGAATTTCTCTACACGATAAACTGAAGAGCTTTCTGAAAATGTGTAAGGCTTCCCCCTTTCCACTGTATTTTATATTCCTCAAAGTACATAAATGCAATTTAATATGGATTTATTTTTATTATACTGCGTTCTAGTGAACCTAGATCTGTATGTCCATGTTTCACTAATGAAGTCACGGCGGCAACTTATAAGCAGCTTACAATAATTTAAAATGCTCGTTAATATTGCAGGTCCTATCACCATTATATAATTTTGGTTGGCATGATCCCACAATCGCATAAATAAAATTTGCTAGATGATAAAATACAGGAAGTTTATTAGTGAGATAAAACTTTAAATTTAAGCTTGTGTTCCTACTTGGAAAACAAACTTTGTCATAAGTAAACTATTTCATATCCAGTTTATTGTGCATTTGGATAAAGAAAAACAGCTAAAAACATCAATTTTTTTTTCTCTATTGTCTATACTGAGTTTATAAAAATTATTTCAAAGAATAACAAATATAACAGATGTATGTAGTGGGTAGTTGGGTTTGTACTAACTCTATGTGTAGACAGTTACTTCTTGTCAGTAAGCCACACTAGTCTAAAAAAGACCAAGGGTAGATGCGAAATGTTAATACCTGTTTTAAAATATGGCGGTTCAGCAGAATTATTCTTTTACATACTTGGTTATGTCATAAAAATAATTTGATTATACTGCCAAAGAACTAGAAAAAAAAGACCCACATTTTTGGTTGAGAAACTCGCAGTTCTTTGTTAAAGAATTCGTTTTTTCAGACTCAGTTGAGAGACTTGCAGTTCTTTTTAAAAGAATGAGTTTCTTCAAACTTGAGAACTTAATGCGCATTAGTCTGTAAACTCTGTTTTAATATCATTCTGAATTAAAGTGCTTCATTTGTGAACAGATTCTTTTAGCTGAAAAAAGTTATTTTTTGTCAAATTATGGACAAATTATTTTATGAAATAAATCTGCATGGTGGAAGTTCCTAGCCAGTTAAATACCTCATTCTATACTTTAGAGATGGGTATGTGTAAGCAGCATTTATTTTGTTGTGGTTTCCACATTTAGCACGACCCAGATATATTACAGACTTGAATATTCTGCACCAAAACCATTATATACTTAGAAACCAGTGGAGCACTAGACCGAATACATCATGACATCACAACAGAATAGCTATGCCAGAAAATAATCTAACATTTTTCTTAAATGGGAAGTCTGGGTAGTAAACCTGAAAATGACTGTGGATGCTATATTAAAAGGCATTTCACATAGTACCACATAAAAAAGTGAATTAACAAATTTGGTAGTCTAGGAATGGGTCAGCAGTAGTAGTATATGCAAGCGACAAAAGATCCAATTAAATGAAATCCACCCAATTGAAAGGGTGGTTTACCAGAAGGGTACCATGACTTTTAGTACTGGAGATGGACCTTTCCAATGGCTGGAGAAGTAATGGTTGCAGAAATCATGATAGGAAAGCTAAATATTTTGCTGATAACAGATGAGGCAAAGCTTTCTAGACAAGAATGTATGGAATGAATGGAAGCATGGTAATACTGAAGAAATTATCTAAAAATAGAAAGAAAAAACACGGTTTAATCACTGAAAACAAAATATCTGTGAACCAGTAACTAAGAAAAGTTGCACATAGCTGGAGGACGGACAGGCAGCAACAATAACAAAAGTTGAAGGGGACTTGAGTCTACATGTCAGTTAATCTACAGGTAAGCAATCAGGCTGGCAAAGCAGTGAGAAATGCTTGTGTAATACTGGCCTTCAAAGAAAAAAAGCCTCCTCAGCAGAAAACAATCTATTTCCTTGTACTATGCTATTTCAGAGTCAACCTTTAAGTCAAAAATGAGCTGACCGACTGACTACATAGTGCTTTGGTAAACTCTTAAATGTTTTTGACTTATTGTGCCTATCTATATGGTTCAGGATGTAACGGTGTGTCTAGGAATAGGAAGTCTACTGCATCTGGGATGGGTACATAACCTCCAAAACATGTTTAAAATTTCATTGATGCACCATTCAGTCAATCAGTCTTAACAAAAACAGTTTTCTCTGATTAGCCAGTACTTATTCCATCTGTAAGAGCTGCTGGACAAGGCCTCATCAAGGGTACTGTGTGCAATTCATTCACTGGTTAAAGGAGTATAGTGAAGGGCACCAAAATGATACAATTTTCATGAGCAGCTGTGGATATTATGAGAGTTTATATATAAAGTATTGAAGAAAGGCTGCAGAGGAGGACATGGCTGAAACGCACAGAAAATCTACAGAAAGTCAGAAACCAAATGACTAAACTCATTTAAAGAAAGAGAGAATTACAAGAAAACAAGACTACATAAAGATATAAGACTAAATGCTTAAGAGAGCTATATAGTAGTATTTGTTTTACACAAAGGGTGATGAAAGAAAACACCTTTCAAAAGTGGCAGTAACACCAAAAACACTGACAGTAGTTCATGAATGCATGAGGGAGACCTAAGGTAAATGTTATGCGGGGGGGGGGGGGGGACAAAAGACTGTTAAAAATGAATATCTGCAGCTTATTATATATTGAGCAGAGAAATAGTGGTGGGCCAAGCAGTAATCACCTGTCATTAAAACCTATGTTTCTACATTTGATGTAGCAAGCTTTGATTAGAGTAAAAACTCTGAATAGTTGATTCTAGATTAATGTCAAAAAGCAGGTTCCTGTCATAGAACAAACTGCATCAATGTCTTGGGAGAATGAAGAATGGCAGTTGAGACAGTATTTACAGTATTTATTTTAATTACACTTTATCAGGTAAGTAAGATGGTCTATACATTCGTCTCAGTCATAAGCTGGATGTAAATTGAGCAACTTAACACTAAACATACAATTAGCTAAATACAAGACAGCTGGAGAAACTGTAAACTCAATTTACAGAATAACATTCTCTGGAGAGGGAAAAGACTGGCACATGTAGAGTTAAGAGAATGCCATTTTAGTAGTATTAGTACGTTGTGTGTACCTGGATATGTAATGATGGTGCAAACGTTGACTGTCAAGTTTTGTAAAGTAGCCATTAGATATGGATATTGCAAAAATGATTCATCAAGTGTAACATTTTGCCTAACTGTACAGCAAGCAGACTGCAGTGTCTGAATTTCCTTAACTTGATCCCTGAATGTAACGACTTTTACAGGGCCTTAAAAAGTGTTGACTATGCAGCACTACTTCATAAACTTAATCTTGCAAGATCTGGGTGGCAGAGTGGTGCATCAGTTAGTTTGTCACCTCACAACAAAAGGTTCTTCAGTTCGATTCTCGGCAGGAGAGCCTTCTGTGTGGAGTCTGCATGTCCTCCCTGTGTTCACACGGGTTTCCTTCTGGTGCTCTAGTTTCCTCCCACATTCTAAAGACATGCATCTGGAGAGCTTCTCCCTGGGCTTGTGCTCTAGTTTCCTCCCACATTCTAAAGACATGCATCTGGAGAGCTTCTCCCTGGGCTTCTGCTGAAAATAGGCTCTGTCCCAGTAAACAAATGTTAAATGAATAAATCAATAAATAAATTTGATACTAACATGGCTGGTTCAAAAACTACTCAACTAACAGAAACTTCATAGCACAGAAAGGCAATCTGCATGTTAGCACAGGCAAATTTTCTGCCTGAGTCCTTCAGGATTCAATATTTAATGACTTCAATCCTGAATGATGTTCTAGAAAATCACAAATTTTATGAGGAATAGACCAAAAATATAAGGCAAAAATGGGGACATTTTGCAAAAATCTGGCAGGAACCCATACCAATAGTGGACAATACAAATATTTATGGCTAACTCTAGATTTGACTGTTTCACTCAAAACTCACACTGAGTTGCTTCAAACGTTTCTGCTCAACTGAACGCCACTCAGTTTATCCCCAATAACATAAAAATATGAAGCTAGGTAAACGGTGGCAAATAATGCCTTCATTCTTAGACTTGATTTATACCCTACCAAGTGTCTACTTCTACACAGCCTACAATACCAATTCAAACTATAAATGCTAAATATAGATTCATCAAACTGTCTCCCCAATTAGAGCACCGCTATATCACCCTGCAAGAAACAACTAAATGCAATGGCACATTCCATCTTTCTGTTATCCACTCTTACCTTTCAGATACTAAATAACAGTTTCTGTTCGTATCTTGGAAGCAACTTATTTATGAAGTTCTCCTGTACTCATGCCTGAATTATTAGATTAATACTTAGACTCAAATTAAAGTTTTCTTTGGACTCGCGTCTGGAGAACAAAGTTTTATAAAATTGTACAAGCTTACTAGAACCACTCTCCTATAGAATTCAGGCAAATTATAGAATGCACTCCTTTCAGAGAAAAAAAAATAGTGGAACAAGTAAAATGTTCTTGTTTCTAGGACACAAGCTAACACTTCTCCACAAATCCTGTCCCCCCACAAATACCCAAAACCATTATTCTAAGCAGCAGGACTTTCTAACACACAGGAGTGATGCATTTCCTTTGTAAATATGTAAACAGCCTAAGACACAGCAGCCATCTGCTCTGTATTTTGATGATACTTTTAATTACTGATATAAAATTATACTACACTCTCGCACTGGATTCATATTCCACTTTGAGTGAATGGGATTCTATGTACTGACAGGTCACCCTTAAACTGCTTTACCATACTTCTTCACATTACAGGGCAAAAGTGATGAAAAGGACACCTGCTTCTCCGTAAGTCTAGACTATAAAATAAAAACCCTGCATCACATTGTTAAACATTCAGAGCTATGATACTGTGGAAATAATGTATAAACCTTGTATGCAATAACTGAGAATGTCCCCTTATGAAAAACCTGTGTTTGCACATCATCTGCACATGTAGATATATGGATTCCATACATTTGGTCGAATTACACTTAGTTGAAAAATGATACCTGGCATTGCACTTCACTGAAAGCTCACTTGGTCGAAAATGGAATATAGCCCCTGTCCCACTGCAGTGCAAGCCTGGAGTGAGAATATTAAGTAATGGGGGGCCCCCACATAATTTTATTGTATTCACTATTATACGAAGGTACATCCTTTAGAAATGCATTATATCTTTAGTAAAAACTATTGGCATAAATGTGGGGGGCTCCACCCCCCCCCACACCCACCTTTCTTAATATTCTAACTCCAGGGTTGCACTGCAGTGGGGCAGGGGCTATATTCCATTTTCGACCAAATGAACTTCGACCAAGTGAGCTTTCAGTCAAGTGAAAAGCCTGGAATAATTTTCGACTAAGTGTAATTCGACCAAATGTATGGAATCTATATATATATATATATATATATATATATATATATATATATAGTAAACATGTATATCCCCTGATGCAACAATGCCTGCTTGCACACCTTCTGCACCTATGTATGTATAAACCATGTATATAATAGCTATGCATATCTCATTATGCAACAATGTCTCTGTCTGCTGATCTCCTCCAACTCTGTACACCAAGGGTGGATGTTAAATCGGTATAATAAATCGGTATAAATTTTTAAATGTCATTCCATTCACAATGCCTAAATTTTATGCTTTCAGTTTTAATATGCATATTTTGGTCTATACTTTTATTTTTATCTGTATATTTCCAGTAAAGTCTGATACTACAGCTCCTTTATATTGATGCAATTGTCATACTGTTATGTTTCTAACTGATTAATTCTGTGCTTAGACACCTTGAATATGGCTAAATTTGTTTTTGCAACTAGTAGTACATGGATCAAA
This sequence comes from Protopterus annectens, assembly GCF_019279795.1. Classification (NCBI taxonomy): domain Eukaryota; kingdom Metazoa; phylum Chordata; order Ceratodontiformes; family Protopteridae; genus Protopterus; species Protopterus annectens. Next base: position 536,942,464 of record NC_056734.1, read on the forward strand.
TAAAGTTCCATGCACTACAACAAGTTCTCTGCTCATAACCCCTTATTATGTGTTGTTGACACAGATGCCAAGATTCAGATTACTTGGCGTTCATGTCTCAAACACATAAGTCAGTTATGACTGGTGATCTGTTCATAGTCTTCTGTGTTGTGCATTACTGTAATACTTATTCAGTTCGAAATTGTATTCTGGAATATGAATGTATCTAACGTACTTTGACTGGCAAGGTCCAGTAAAAAACAACTTGTCTATTATGTCCAAAAGAGTAAAAAACAACCACACAGCTGGTATGAAGTTGTCAGGTCCACAAAGAACAGAGCCAGAATAAAAACTGGGTGACAACCAGCATGACTAAGAAAGATAAACCAAAAAACTTTTATTTTAACTTACTAAGTGCTTTTACGTTGTCCCCAAAGCTTCTTCAGATTTAAAAATACACAGGTTAACACTCACTATTTAAAATCCAAACCACAAATCAGAAACTGATTCCAATTATAACATCATAATAAGCTGTCCAATCAGCTATAGAAACTCTGACAGCAAATTAGACAGTACATGATCTGCCAAGCTGTACTAAAAAATAAGTAAAACAAGCTATAATTTGTAGTATGGCTTAAGTATATATAAAAAACAACTTATCTGCTAGTCAACTAGTTCTAACAGTAGATACATGCTTAGTCATGGTAAAATATACAAGTCCGGAACCATTAAATATAGTTCTATGGGACTCAGAAGCAAAAAAATAGATCAATTGATAGCCAAGATTACATGATAAAGTCACTGAATAAACATTTAATGTCTCGTGTATGCTTGCTTAATTTAGGTCTCTACATAAAGAAAACATATAAAAGCTGTGGGCTCCTATCCATTGCATTTTGAATTGCTAGATGTTTCCAACATTCATCATTCTTAAGCACAGTACAACATTGCAGTGAAATGTTAGAATTCCTAAATGCATACCATGAAAACCAATTAAAAATAAACTGCTATCACAACAACATAAATGAATCACCTGTCCAACAAGAAAAGATAAAACAATGAAGAATAAATGTTGCTTTGCCAAGGATGGTCTGCACCTTTCTCCTCCAGGCTTTTGAATACTGGCTAAGGCTTTGTCCGCTCCCGTAGTGCTTTTTTTAGGCAATGCCAAATTGAAAAACCTAATGACATAGCAAAACCAACTCAACAGACCTCAAGGTTTTAGAAATCGATGCCAGGTGCCTAAATAAAAAAAAAAACTAAACTCCCTCCAAACCCTCCGCACAGTCAAGAATGTTGATATCTGCGCAATTCTGAGACATGGTTTAAAGCAGCAGAGAGTACCCAGCCAGCACAAGGTTTTCAGTAAACTAGTAGATGCACAGACAAGGGCTATAGATGAAGGTGTCTCAATTTACATCAACAACAAGCACACCTCTAGGGTGGTCAAACAAGATAATGTGCAGGAGTGTATCCACGTGCAGATCACCATAGACAGAATCCTGTACCATATCATAGTCAGCTATAAATCACCCTCTGTGTCCCAGAAAGGTCATAATGCATATTTGGACACTTCCCCTCCAAACTAACACCCTATTCATGGGAGACTTTAATTACCCCTCTATAGATTGCGAATCCTACGTGGCCTCAAATATACAGGCACAGAGATTCCTGGACTTTGTAAATACAATCCACCCTTAACCAAATAGTGAATATGCCCACTATGGGCTCCAACATATTAGACTTCATGCTCAAAAATAATGGAGAACACTGCACCAATTCAGTGTCTCATTCTCCCTGGTAAGGTCCAACCATAAAGCTGTCTCCTTCAAAATTAACTCCATAATCTGATTAAAACCAGTAATAGTTAGGAACTATTTCAAGGCAAATTACCTGTTATTGTGATGGTTTGTCAAAATTCAATGCTCCATCCAAACCCCAAGAACACACTAGCCTATGCTGAATTGCTCAGAGAAACCCTGTACAACTGGCTGCATAAAGTACCTACCATATGTAAGACCAGAACTAGCCCTTGAACCAAACCACCCTGGTTGCATCCCCCATTAAACAAGATATGAAACAAAAGGAAAAATAATTATGGCAAAAATCAGGAATGGTAACTGCCATAAAAGATAAAACCTCTCTCGTCAAAGTAAATATGCAAATAAGAGGGCTAATTAGATCAAGCAAAGCTACCTTTGAGGTTAATATAGCCTCCCATTTGAAAGATAACCATAAGGCTTCTATGGCTATGTCAGAAACCTCAAGGACACTACACAGCAATATGCTGAACTGGTAGTTAATGGTGCCACATTCACCAATCCTGGTGATATAAGGAACCTGTTAGCAGACAAATTAATTTCCAATTGAACCCCCCTCACTCCCAACCACCCCCATAATACCCTCAAACATAACCCCTCCAACTATAAGTACGGATCATGTACTGGATGCACTCACTAAAGCCAAGAACATGGCCACAGTGGGCCCTAATAACATCCCAGCATGCCTCCTGATTACTCTAAAATATGACTTATCAGGACCCCTGGAGCCATTATTTAACTATTGTCTTGAAAAAGGCTTTGTGCCACATGAATGGAGGAATGTGATGGTCATCCCCTTTCATAAGGAATGACCTTTAACAGATCCAGGAAACTACAGACCAATTAGTTTCACCAGTCTTATTTGCAAAGCAATGGATAGAATTATAATGGAAATAATCAACAAGGTCATAGGAGACCTCCAGACACTGCATCCATACCAGTTTGGCTTTGTCTAAGGAAGGTCATGCTTACTGATTCTGATGGACTTCTTTAAAAAGGTCACTGAGGCAATGGATGATGGGAAAATGGTGATTATCACATACCTATTTTGGGCTAAAGTATTTGATACAATACCCCACTTGGGCATTGTCAGCAAACTTACAGAGCTAGGTATAAATCTCTTTATAACATGCTGGATAGCTAGTTGGCTCACTGATAGGACCTAGGAGGTTAGACTCAGTGAGGACACCTCCACAAAGAGGCTGGTCACAAGTGAAGTCCCCCAGGGCTCTGTCCTAGTGCCACTCCTCTTTGGCATCTACTTCTCGGATGTCAAAGCCATTCTCAAAGGCCTCTGGCTACCCAAGTTCACAGATGATTGCAAACTAGGAGCGGTTATTGAATTCCCCCAAGATGAGAACAGCCTTCAGGAAGATCTAATACAGACAAACGCTTGGTGCCACAAAGTCATGGCTTAAAAACTCAATACCAAGAAATACATTATAGCACCTTTTGGGAAGTCTGCCTCCCTGGGTAAATGCGTCATCAATAAAACACCTTTAAAAGTTGATTCAGTAGTTATACCTCTGGGAACTCATGTAGACAGCAATTAAGCCTTCTACTAACATTTGTCTAAGGTAGTAAAAAATCCTTCTATGTTGCTCAATTTATAAGGAAGGGCATAGCATTTAGGTCCAGAGAGATCATCATATCTCCATACTTTTCTGAATGAAGAGATGATAAAGGTGTCCGAGTGGATAGATGATATATTTGCAAGCAAAGGAGCATAGTTTTGCTGGAATTGAATTCATCCTCAATTCTTCGTGAGGACCTTCACAAGGTGGACCCTGTTTTTCCTAAAATCTCACCAAGATGACAATGATATATAAACTGTATTTCATATAGCATATTATCATGGACAGAAGTAGGTTGAAAAATAAAAAAGATAGCTGAAAAAGTGCCCAATCCTGGTAGGTGGACTGGTGCCAGAATTGGAAAAAATGACAGTGTAGAATCCTCAAGATGTAGAAACATTCCTAACAATGGGGCTAGGCAAGACTCAGGGAGAGGATGGCCTCCATGTTGTAGAATGAAGTAGTAGTCCACAAAATCACAAAACCTAATAGGCCAAAAAAGAGCTATAAAGATGATATACTGGACTAGTGAGGATAATAAAGACATTTTGCATTGTTGTTATTATGCAAGAAGCCCAGAATTTCCAGACAGAAGATATACATAAAGATTAAATTTGTGAAAGAAAAAAATACTTGCACAAGAAAAACTGTCTGAAGTTTCAAATAAAAAAGTGTGTTCATTAATACAACAGATTTATGAAAAACATCTAGACCATGAAACCTTAGGCAGTTTGAAAAAAAGAAGTGACTGAGGAAGTGCAAAAATATAAAGAACAAAAACTAGAGATTTTTGAAAGGTGTAAAAAAAGAAATATGGACATGAGAAAGATGGAGAGATCTGATATGGTGCGATATTTATGCAAAGGGAAAAACAAATTAATCAATATAAAAAAAAAAAAAAGGCAGCCCCGAAGATATTCGAAGAACAATACAGGCAAAGGCATCAAAACATGGAAAACTTCACAATACAAAAAATTAGATCACAAATAGATAATGTAGAACAGAAGATTAGTAAAGCAGAAGTAAAAAAAAATAGAAGCTAAAGTTATGGAATACCTGCAAAGTGAATGATTTAGTGTAGAAAGTCTAATATAGGTTATATCACAGCATGACGGAACAGTGAGTTCCCAAAGTAAGGAAAAACAGGAGAAGCAGGAGACATCTGAAACAGAAATATAAACACGGGAAAGAAAAATATTTAATATGGTGTAATATTTATGCAAAGGAGAAAGAAACACTAATCAATGCAAAAAGAGTAACACCAAAGATCTTTGAAGAAAAATACAGGCAAAGAAATCTGGATATGGAAAATTTTACAGTACAAAAAAATAAGAAAACAAAGAAGAAAAAATAGGAAAAAGGATTAGTAATGGAGAAGTTACAGAAATAGAAACTGAGGCTATGGATTACCTGCAAAGTGAAGGATTTAGTGTAGAAAATCTAACTGATATCACCACAGCAGGACCGAGCAATGGATCCCCAAATTAAGGAGAAGCCAGCAGAGTTGGAAACATCTGATCAGTTGCCATATGAAGATACTTTCGAACCTTCCAAAGGAAACCAGTACAAAACTTCAGTTGGAGGTACACAGCAAGGGAAGGAACAGGAAACTGTGTTAACTCTGATGCAGTCAATGTTGTGGAGGGATAGGCCAATGAGTTCCCACACTAAAGAACAGTGGATAGCACAGGATAAAACTGAAGAGAATGTGGCACAAGAAGATACTCTGGAACTTTCTGTAGAATGTCCACAGGAGATGGAGAACAAAGCATGTGCCCTCAGTTTTGCAGAAAATGATCTAAGAGAAGAGTTGCTAGATTTAATAGAGATGGACATATATTAAGATCAATGGAAAAATTGACTACAAAAAAAGTAATAAAACCCCAAAAAGTTAGAAGTTTAATAAAACAAATGAACACAGTAATTAGGACTGTTCATAGAGATTCAGGCGATACAACAGAAGTGAATAGGATATATTACTATGCTTGTGTCTTTCGGCTTTTCCCGGTTAGGGATTGCCACAGTGGAACGCCGGTCCGCTAATGATTGGCAGTAGATTTTTACATGCCGAGTTGCCAGCCCTGATGCACAACCTTCAATGAAGGTACACCCATTCACGCATGTCTCCACACAGAAGACGCTCTAGCTAAGACTCGAACAGGACGTCTACTGTGAGGCGACAATGCTACCGCAGTTGAATAGGATATATTACTGTACAGCTAAATTCATAACAGATAACGTCTTACCATATAAAACACAGGGTAGTAAGGGAAAGGAAGGGGAGAACTCAAATATCATTATGGCAATATTGAATAGAGAAAACTATAAAGCAATTAGGACAAGAAGTGTGACTATTAGAACAGTATATAAGACGGAACAGATCAATAAAAACACTCAGAAAGATAGATGTGATAAAAGCAGTGTGTGGTATCAGAGCAGATCAGGATATATCGTGCACTATCATAAATAATACACTAAAAATATCAGAACATTCAAAAAAACATAGAATAAATGCAGATAAATATAAAGAAAAAATACAAAATAAGCAATTTATTGATGACCTAAAAAGTTTTATAGAAAACTGGGAAACAAGGCAAAAGGAATTGAGACACAACCAAAAAAGAAGAATTAGATATATTTTGGAGAAATATCTACGATGATCCTGTGGAACATAACAAAGATACTGAATAGATAGAAGAAATAAAAGAAATAATAAGAATTTCAAATGTACAGGATATGAAATGGGATGAAGTAATGGCCAGAGAGACTAAACAAAGTTAAGAAAAGCTCTAAATGGACAACTCCAGGTCCAGAAAGTGCACCCAACTTCTGGTATTATCATATTTACCTGATAATTTAGCCATGAGTAAGAAGTATTTATATGCACATCCTGAACAGACACCAAACCTGGCTAACAACAGGAAAAACAATGCTAATACTTAAGACTGAACCTGCAAGCTGTCCAAAAAACTGTAGACCAATTGCCTTCCGATGTTGTATAAACTATACACAGGAATTGATGCCAACAGAGTTTATAGTTATTTAGAAGAAAGAATATTTAGAAGAAAACTCAATCATTGCAATGGAATAAAAGGACAACAAAAGAAAGTCATATGGAGCAAATGATTATTTGTTGTTAAAGTCATAATGGAAAACTGTAAAAAGGGGAAAAATCTAAGTATGGCATAGCTAGACTATAAAAAAGCATTTGACAGTATCCAACATTCATGGATAAAAGAGTGCCTAAAAATGTATAAGATACACCCTACACTGATCGATTGCATTACAGCAAACATGGAACAGTGGCAAACCACAAAGCCATGATAAAGTATAAATTATTATTTCAGGGATAAAATTTCAAAAGGGATATTCCAGGGTGACTCTGTCACTGCTGCTCTTTTGTCTTGCCCTTATACCATTAAGCTATCTACTTAACAGATTAGGTCATGGCTATAATTTGGCTTCTAGAAAACAACAAAGTGTAACGACTTCTCATCTTCTTTTTGTGGATGATGTAGAACTGCATAGTTCTTCAAATGAGCTGAAAGCACAATTGCAAATGGTCAAAACATTTTCAGATGATATAAGAATGTCATTTGGTCTTGATAAATGTGCAAACGCAACATTTAAAGCAGGAAAACGGCAGCACCAGGAAAACATCAGCCTGGGACAGAAATGTAATATAAAAGAACATGAGCAAGACAGAGTGTATAAATATTTGGGAAATGATGAAGGATCAGCAATAAAACATGAACAAATGCAAATAAAAATTAGTAAGGAATATTTTAGAAAGCTAAAATTAATACTGAAAACAGCACTGACATCTATGAACAAAGTCCAAACTATAAAACAATTTGATCTTCCTGTCCTAACTTACAATTGTGGAGTGACTGGCCCCAAAAGGTGTTGGATTGGTTGAACATGAAAAGAAGAAAGATGCTTCATGCTCATTAAATTATTCATAAAAATCAATGCATACCAAGATTATATATTCCCTATTCTGAAGAAGGTATGAGCCTCCTCAAAACTGATTACATGTAAAGATCTGCAATCATAGGCTTTCATACATATCTGCTGACCTCATAAGACCCAAACATAGTGAAAGTTTTGAAACACAAGGAGAATAAGTCTAAGATGACTTCCTTTCTTAGATTAGCAGAAGCATGTTGGTGTCAAGCAGGAATGGAAATCAAACCAGAAGCAAATAAAAGTCAGGCACCAACTGAATATGCCAAAAAACAAAAGAAAAAATATAATGTGAAGGATCAGATGAGAAGACAAGAAATGTGGAAAATCTTTAAATATAGTTGCAAGTATAGAAAACTCTTGGAACAACCTCATGTTGATCAGGATCGAACACAGGAATGGTTAAGGAGAGGTGAGTTTAAATCAAAAGATGAAAGCTTAATATTAGCAGCCCAAGATAGAGGACTGCATACACATTGGTTTACAAAGTCAAGAGAACATGTAGGAGAAAGAGGCAAATGTAGGTTTTGTAAAACAGAATTGGAAACAGTTGCACATCTTGTTGCTGGTTGTGATATACTAATGGCAGAAGGACTGTATACTCAAAGGCGTAATAATGTGGCATGACTGTTGCACTGGGAGTTGTGCAAACATTATAATATTGGAATAGTTGAAAAACATTGCAAACATGAGCCACAAAGCATTACAGGTTTATGGATAGGTACTAGGTTATCTGCCCCGATGCATTTATAAGCCTAGCCAAAATGTGTTGGCTTTCGCCGCTCCCTTAGATTAGTTCCCTGTGCCTCTGTCCAGCAGACCCACTGAAATGATCCCCGGGGTAAACTTTCTGTTTTCATCCACTCGTCAAGGTTTCTCTTGAAGAGTGCTAATGAGGAGCTCTGCCTAATGTAGATTGGAATCTTGTTTCAAAGCATGGGAAGTCTCTGGGACAGGAATATATCCCTCCAGCACGTCCTATTTATTGTTGTGGTGAGGTTTAGATCCCTAGAGCATGTGGCTTGAGGAGATAAGGGTTTCTTTAGGTGGAGCATGTCCATCAATTCTGGGTTGGACATGGCCTTATATGTCAGGCAGAGATCACCTCTGAGCAGGCGGTATGCAACCGAGTACAGCTGGAGTTTCTTCAGTCAAATTGCATAGGACATCTGCTTGAGGCCAGTGATCCTCTTAGTGAGGTACTTCTGTGGTCTTTCCAGTTATTGCAGGTGTCTTGTAAGGTACATCCCAAATGGGGCATTGCACTCTATGATGTGTCTGATGAGTGATGAGTAGAGGGGCACAATGACCTCTTTTGATCTGGATGCAAACCCTTTTGTGATTAGGTGGGCCACATAGAAGGATTTTCTTACCACTTTGGCAATGTGATTATCAAAGGAGAGATTACTATCTACTTGGATCCCCAGATCCCTTATTACGTTTTCCATATTTAGGGGACTACCACCTATGTGGTAGTTTGTGGGTACTTTGTTATTTACAAAGGGAATAACTATGCACTTTTTGGCATTTAGCTTGAGGCCATGGTTTTAATATCAGGTATCCGTCTCAGTGAGACCCTTTTGGAGGATGTCTGTGTCAGCTGGTGAGTCAATTATAGCCCCTAGTTTGCAGTTGTCTGTGAACACGGTCAGCTGTAGTCCTCCTGTGCTTGTCTGTACCTCTGAGAAGTATATGCCAAACAGGAGGGGTCCTAGGACTGAGCCCTGGGGAATGCCACTTGTAACCGGTTTAGAGTCAGACCTAGCTCCCACAACTCTCACCATGTGGGTTCTGTTCATCAGCCAATTGGCAACCCATCTTGTGACATAGGGGTTTATGTTCAGGCTGGTGAGCTTGTCTATACTACCAAAATGGGGAATGGTGTTGAAGGCCTTTGCGAGGTCTAGGTAGGCTGTGTATACCACCTTTCCCTTGGTCTATAGCCTTGGTAACTGTCTCAAAGAAGTCCCCCAGGTTTAGGAGGCATGGTCTGCCCTTAACAATGCTGAACTGGGTAGGGTCCAGTGTTTGGAGGTTTCCAATGTCTCTGTTAATGAGTTCCATGATAATGGGCTCCATAGCCTTGCAGACCAAGCTAGTCAGGATTATAGGGCAATAGTTTCCAGGGTCTCTTGTGGCTCCACCTTTGTGGAGTGGAATAACTTTTGCTGTGCACCACTCTATGGGTATGTAGCCTGTGGAGAGGCTGAGTTTGAACAGTGTGTTTAGGTGAGGGGTTAATTCATCTTTGAGCTCATGTAAGACACAGCCTGGGACACCGTCTGGTCCCATTGATGCTGTGTTTTTGGCTTTGGAGAGGGCTATTTTACCCTGAGTGTCTGATTTCAGGGGCTCCACATTCTTCTGGTATGGTTATGGGCCCTTTTGGGGGTGAGAGAGGGTGAAGCTTGCACTGAACCTGTCTGCCAGTATGTTGGCAATATCAGTTGGTTCAGTGTATTTTGTGCCATTCTGCACTAACTCCGAGCAGATCTGAGCATTGCCACTTAGATTCTTGACATAACTAAAGAATGCCTTGTGGTTATCTTTGGAGTCCTTGGCAAGTTTTCTTTCAAAGCTCATCTTGGACGATTTTATGAGGGATCATAGTTTCTTGCAGATACTGATCAGGGATGTCTTCCCTTCTTGGGATTTTACTCTTTTCTGTACTAGTTTCCTCCTTCTATTGTATAGCTTGTTTATGGCAGGGGTCCACCAGACTGGCTTACTTTTCTTGGAGGAATGAGTCTTGGTTTTGCTTGGGATAGCATGATCCATGCATTCTTGTAGGTGCCCGTAGAATGCATTAGTAAAGGATTTTGCAGTTTGGACAGTATTATCCTTCAGCATGTGGGCTTTGAAACTTTCCACCTCCATCTTAAGTAACGTGAAGTTTGCTTTTGAAAAGTTTTTCATGGTGGTTTCCTTGTCTGAGGTGGGGGCGGAATGTGGATATCCAAAGTGATTTGTTTATGGTCAGATCTAACCAGCGAGGGGTTGACTTCCGGTGTGGAACACTGGTCGCCCATGTTGGTGATGACCAGGACCAATATGTTGTCACCTCTGGTGGGAGTGTTAACCAGTTGTTCCAGGGTACTTGAGTTTATAAATTCTAGGAAATGTTGGGCAAAGGAGTTAGTACTTGAGTAATTCTCCCAGTTAATGTTTGGGTAGTTGAAATCACCCAATATTAGGGTGTTTGATAAGATCTTAATGTTACCCAGTGTTTCCAGAAATGTGGAATGGGGGTCCTGGGACATGGTGGGTGATCTGTAGCAAGCTACAATTTGAATCGCAGTTTTGCCCATTGTTAGTTGCACGTGGATAATCTCTGAAGCATTGTGCTGTGCCACTAACCTGGAGGTGTGGGTATCCTTGATGAATATGGATACTCCCCCGCCTTTTGTATTTTGGTCCAGGTTCTGTGGCCGAATGGTATGGTATGAGTTGTAGCCTGGTAGTGCTGGGGTGCTCTCTGCAGCCTTAAACCAGGTTTCTGTTACCGCACATATATCGATTTTCTCCATACTGAGGAGTGCCTCGAGTGCGTGCATTTTGAGATTTAGATTTCTGGCACTGAGCAGTATTACCCTCAGATTTTTGTTACTTGTGCTATTTACAGCGGTGGGTTTGTCTTTTGAGCCTTGCCTAAAAAAAGGCAATATGGGGGTGGCAAGATCCTTAGCCAGTATTCAAAAGTCTAAGGATGACAGGTGCAAGCCATCTCTACCGAAGCAGAGTGGCTTGTCGAGCATGTCATCACAGGCAGACAGACACTGGATCCCCTTTGAATGACACCAGACACTTAGCCAACTGTTGAAATTGATAATTTTTTCTTTATACCGTGGTATCATTCTTGGTGAGGGCAGGATGCTACTCAGGGTCAGAGTCATACCGGCCTGGGCGACATGATCAGAGAGCTCTTCCATGTCTCTTTTCATGTAGTGCAGGAAGGTATGGCTCAGATCATTCACACCAACATGGACAATGACAGAGTCATATTTGTACTTGTTCTGGAGTGACCTGAGTGCTTGTGTTATGTGGCGGATCCTGGCATCCAACAGGCAGCGAACAGTAACCTTCTCCTTATTCAGCCTAGTGAGTGGGACGTCAGTGTGCCTGACTATAGAGTCACCTATTACTAGTATGTTGGGTATGTTATTTTGCCTTGAGGGCTGTGATTGCGTAGCACACTGGTTTTTGTGAAATATGTGTTTCATGGTTTGTGTTGGGGGGTGGAGGTTGCTTGGATGTCTGCTTTGGAGGGCTCTGTTGCTTTTGCAGATTTTTATTTAGAGCCTCAGAGTATGTTTTCATGTATTTACGTGTGTTTTTTACTGGTGCTGGTTTAATGGGTCTATATGAGACTGGTGGTGTGATGCCAATATTTCCCTTCTCCTCTTGACTGTCTGATTCAGTCTTGGGTTGAGAGAGCTCAGCCTCCAGTTTGGCTGTATAATTGCATCTCTCGCATGTATTAGTGTTTGGTGGGAGGAGGAGAGGGCTGTCTGTGTACATGAGGCAGTTGTTACATTGCCTCAAAATGCCTGGATTCACCAGTTGGACTGGAGAGTACACCTGAAACTGCCCTTTGGACATGCCTGGATAGGTACAGTAAATTGTTTTACTGAATGGTTGGCAAGGTCGAATAGAGAGCCTTGTCCTTCTGTAGTGCTAGGGTTTATAAGTGCTTGCTATGAGATTTGAGCAAGTGCCGGGCTGAGAAATGAATGGCTTGAGTGCTTAAGTTGAAAGTTTGTCTACTTCCAAGGGAAAACTTGAAGAGGAGACTTTGTGGAGCCGGGAATAGTTATACTCTAGCTAACCGGTGCTACCTGGAGCACAAAACTGGGCAAATGCAGTTTTTATAACAGAAAAATGAAAGAGATAGAAATTAGCCCACATGGCCAATAAACTACTACTTTCTGACCTGAAACCACTCCTCCAGGGACAGATAGGCTGCTCAAAACTCCCCTCTCTGACAGGTGAACAGAGAAACTTCCTTCTGTCCAAGTAAGGTATGGGCAAACACAGAGATCAGTAACACAGCCCTGAATTCAGCACTAACCTGAAAACTGGACTATAATAGCCTAGAAAGGTGGGAAACAAGTATATATATATATTTTTTTTTCAGAAAAAAAGCAGATACAATCAAAAAAACAATTTAAATGCACATAAAAAGATGCTTATTGTTATGTATCTCAGTTCAGAGTTGTAGTCAATGCCCCTAGTAATAAAGTAGGAAGAAACACAAATACAGTAAAAGCAGATGAATAAAGTGCAATTTATATATCTATATCTATCTATATATATATATATATATATATATATATATATAAAACACAATAGAAAATAAACAATCTGATTTAAACAAGTTACCCAATTAACCAGAAAAAAAACTCAAAACTGAGCCCTGTTCTAGCATTCTTCAATCAGACAAGTTCTAACTGCACACTCCCGCTACTAGGGTGCAGGGGAAACTTCTCCAAAAAAGATGGCCTGGATCAGTGCTCAAGTTATACAAACAAAGCTAGATTCAGCAGGCCTGAATATGGTCCTATGCTACAGCAACAAGGCACACCAATTTCAGAAAGAAACAGTTCAAATAAGCCTGTGATGAGAAATTCCCAGCTCAGAAGGGCAGAATCCAGCCTCTCCTCCCACAAGAGTGCAGACCACAAACCTCCTTAATGTAGAATAACTGGCCTGAAGCCCAAGTGCTTAAACCAGAACTAATACACTTTTAGAATAGCAGACACTGAGCTTTCAATCAGCAATTCCCAGCTTAGAAGGATGTAAGCTATTTGTCCGTCTACAAAAGTGCAGACCACAAACCTTCTTAATGTAAAACAACCGGTATGAAGCCCAAGTGCTTAAACCAAAAGACTTAGAATAACAGTTACAGTTTAATAAGGCTACTACCAAGCAGCAATAAGTGCAGCAGAATATACTTTTAAGAAGAGGCAAAAGCAAAATAAAGAAGGAGGAAACACAAATACAGTAAAAGCAGATGAATTTTTTATTTTTTTTTTTTGTTAGTAAAGTGCAAGGAGAGATGAAGGAAGAACCTAAGTGGGCTGGCCTTCTCAAAACTTCTCTCTGTATTATATAGAGTTAACACTAGACACAGAATATGATCTCACTGTATTCGATTTAGTGAGCAAATGAGATGGACTCAGAAGGAGTGTTCAAATAGAGACTTACAGGAGGGGCGGGCAATTCCAGAGCCACCAACACCAAAACAAGAACACGGAGGTTGGGTGGGGACAAACAAGAAGAATAAGTAGAGCTGTACAGATTACAGAGATATTAAATCAAAATGCAAACAAAAAATGAGAATAAACACTTATATTTTCTCAATATCACAGCTGGCAGTAGGTCAAGCTCTCTGCAGCAGCCTGAGCAACAGGTGTATTATAGAAAATTATGAAGTTTATATCACATAGGACCACCCATTACCAACAGTAAAAAATATATATATGTGAGAAAATCAGATATAGTGGTCCATGAAAAAAAGACAAAAGTAGCATTGATTACTGAAATTGCTACACCTAGTTCCTACAATGTCTTATGTACAAAGAGACACAAAGTCATAAAATACCAGGATTTGCAGGCAGAAACAAAGGTGATGTGGAAGAAAGGTACCCAGACAGTTCCAATAGTAGAAGCAGGAGTAATGGGTCTTATAAAAATAATTTGCAGTTGTACTTAGATATGTTATCAATACATGTAGCACTATATGAACTGCATAAGAAGTCAATACTGGGCACATTGTGGGTGCTGTGAAGAAAGCTTCTGGCTAACATCAAAGACTGAAACAATAATAATTTCATGAAGTTTAATCATACTTTGACTTAGGAATGGGGTCCAATCCAATCAAGATATTAGAAACCCAAAAAACGTGGAGAAAATAAGCATACTTGGCACTCATCAGGCCCATCATAGAGTATAATGCCCCCCTTTGGTATGTAATTGACCAGACACATGCAGCAACTGGGACATCCACAAAGGTTCCTTACAAAAATAATTCAGGGACTAAACACAATGTCCTACACTGATTTCCTCAAAACCCTGTCTCTTTACTTGGTGTCATACAGACCTCTGAGACGTGATCTTTGCCTGACATTCAAGGCATCCATGGACCCTGTTCTGATGAATCTTTTGTGCATTTGCAAACAAACAGCATCAGAACTACTAAATTAAAAGACCTAAATTTTGTTTGCAACATGAACAGGATATGTTGGAGACACAGATATGTTTCTTACAAAATTACCATTCTCTGGAACAGGCTCCCTATCATGTGAAGCAGAGTTCCTCCCTTTTCCAGTTTAAGTGCAGCTTAGGCCAATGGATGGGTAATCAGAAATTCAATCCTAGTGTGGTTCCTATGTCGCTGATAGTCAGACGCAGTCAGTAAATTCCCCCAAATATAAATTAAACCTCTGTATAAACCTGTGGGTCACATTTGGGTTGCACAGCTAGGCATTTAAGGACCATAGTGGTCATTAGTCTAGTATCCACATATTAATCTATTAAGAATAAAAATCAGGATTACATAGAAAGAATCACTTGGTTACCAGAGATCTACATTGCATGTTAATGAGTGTGTTCCTGATGGAGGACATGTACAGTGCCAAACCAGTTCATATCATGAGGCAAAAATCTGCCTGATGCAAAGGACTTGTTTACTGATCTTTGTTTGAGGAAGTACAAGTATTACACTGATAGTACACCAGTTAAGCAGCTCCTAATCTCTTAGGCACTACTTCTCCTCCAGCCCACAACAGTAAGCAACTGGAAGCATGGATCTGCACCTTCCAACTGTATCTGTAGCCATCTTAGCTGCAGTGAGCATCCTGAGACAATGGAGCAATTGTCTCATGTTCGCTGACATCCACCTAGTACTTAAGAATTTACCACAGTGTGTTGGAGATGGAGTTATACAATGTTATTGTAGGTGAGACTCTCACACAAAGTCACTACAAATACCAAGGCTGTGAGCACTACATGTCCGCACACTAAACCTATGGCAAACACTTAGATCAAGCATATAGACCCACATATGTGGAAGCTCTTAAAACTAATCTACCTAAACCTCAAAGGCTACCCAGATGTAACTATAGCAACAAATACACTTAGCAATCTCATAAACACTCAACTCAAGCAGCACCCACCATGAAACGTGCCTATATCTCAACTGTGCCTAAATTTGAAATGTCAGAGCAAACCTGCACACAAACCAGCTTCCTTCTAGTAGGAGATTTCACTGTGAGACACAATGATGCACCACTCACCAAGGCTGAGGAAAGAGATGGTCATGGTCAGTTGCCTAGCATGGACACAGAGTCACCACATAATGCACAAACTCAGGTCCTTGCACTACAAGTACACATATGACTCAGTCATATTACACATGGGAGTAAATGACCTGAGACATACCTCCCTGGATTGTATCATACAATCTGAAGAGAGACATGATGGAGCTCTTTGAATGTGTCTGAGGGGGTATAAACTTAGCCCTGAGCAGTATTTTATCTTCACCTGAAATTATGCCATAATATGAACAAAAGATCAATTTTATAAAAGTGAGCCTACTTGGGGCACAATGCTCCAGATACTATAACTCTGGTATCATGGAGAAATGCATATCACATCTACCACAATGAAATATTTTTTTAGAGGTCATATTTAACAGCTCTGGGTCTGAATGTCCCATAAAAATTGAAAGGTAGAGTTATAAATATACTCTGTAAAAAGTGAAGGGAAATACAACATATTTCCTGTCAAGACAGACAGACAGATAACTGAACAAACAAGTTGAAAGGTACTCAGCAAATTAAACATGAGGAATGATAAACTTCATTTAAAGGCTACATACAGACAACAGAAATATCATAGCATTTACTACGTCAGTTCTTATGAATTTATAAATGAATAATTTTGGGAGACAAACTTTCCAGCTAAAATAGTCCAAAACAAAATTCAACAAGACTTAGAGTGCATAAAATGTGAAAATCTTCACTGATGGATAATAATACATGGACAAGACTGAGAAAGTGTCTCAAGGGCTTAATGATAGTAGTTTAGTTTTAAGGAAGAAGAACATGTGTGAATTCAGCAAACAAAGTGGAAAACTATGCATCCATTTATTTAAAGAAAATAAACAACCTTGCTACATGTGAAGAAGGTTAAAAATGTAGAATGCACAACTGCCTGATATTCCAGCAGTAACACAATGGTTTTGGGTAAAGTAAATTATAGGACAAGATTTATTAAATAAATAATTCATGGTCAGGGTGCAGCTAATGTAAACCTATATCCGCAGCTGTTAGGTTTGCTCATGAAAGTAAAGGGAAAAAGGCCAAATACACTATATGATGGTTTGTAAATTAAATTATAGCCAAACACTTAATTGTTGTCAGTTTTTTTTATACAAAGTGTGCTTGTCGTACAATGTGTTATGGGAATGCGTTATGGGAAATGCATCATGTGGCTTGAACTTGTGTTTCTTTATACTTCCATGGTCATTTTACTTAATATTTATGTTTCACTTTTTTATAAAGCAAGTGATTAATGTAATTTATTTTTTCTTAAATCTCTGTTTTTGTAATTATTCTTAGTTTGCCTCTTTCCTTGTGATTGCCTATGATTTGAAAAGGTGAGGGAAGTATTTTGTGGTACCGGACTGTAAAATATGCATCGATATTCTTACAGTATCGAACCCTGTTTTTCTTCTTTTTATTGTTGTATAGTTGTGCATGTTATTTTCTTTGAATAGCCATTTAACAAAGAAAAGAAATTGACATCCATTTCTTTTCCTCTTGAGCTGCTAGTATTGTGTGGCATTGACAATAGTAGGACATTTTTGTATTTATTACTGATTGCCTCGCTGTAGCTATATAATGCTTCCAGTTACATTGTGTAGCATGTTTCATTTGGCGACAGCAGTGCTGTACTGTAGAATGTTGCATATAGGAGTTTGACATTTTTTACAGGTTTCCCTTTTGTTGCACACTAACTTTGGCTACTTAAAAAAATCCATAGAGATGTAATGTTTAAGTCTGTCATTATTCTATAGATGTTGAGACATTAGGTGCCCTTCTTAGGGCTAAACTTGATTTCTTCCTACATCCTGAGGTGAGCAGTAGGCAATTTGCTCCTGTTTATATAGTTATATTCTGTTTCTAAAAGGCTAATTACAGTTTCAATGCAGACATTAGCCCCCCTGGGTAACCACTTGAAATGTTGGAACCTGCTAGAGTGAGTCCCAAAATACAAAGAGTGAATGGCTGAAATAACAGACTTACATATAATAAGTCCAAGATGCCATTTATTCCCTTTTCTCAAAGGTATGGCAATCTCAGCGTTGGTATATATAAGTTCTGGGGAGCATAGGGTGGTGCAGGGGGGTTGCCCCCCCACAAAAAGAAGTTTAAAGGGGAAGAGCGATTTTCAAAATTCACTCTTCTCCTGTGTTTTCTGTCTTTCTTTTTTTGGCTTGTTGGCACTCATCATCTCAAGTGCCGACATTTCAACAGGGAACCGTTCCGAGTAGTGGTAGTTTCTTTTCATTTGCTTCTCATCTAAGTTAAGTAAAATAGGAATTTGTTTTGAAATACAAATAATAATAATAATGACTCACCTATGCCTTTAATGTTTGTGTTTGGTTGATTACTATTTCATGACTCATACCACCTTATCATGAAACCTCATAAGTCAAAATATGCCATGAATTTGGAATGAGACTCGTAATAAAATTACAAATGTCAAAAGAAAGTTTAGTTCTTGATGCAGACATATCATATCCATATGGCTATACAAATTCAACTTGTTGTAGATGCAAACTCAGTTGGATTAGAAGGTATTCTCATTCAAAAGCAAAAAGAACTATATCAATTTATAGAATATGTCCACAAATGTCTTATGGATACAGAAAAAAGTTACTCACAAATAAAAAAAATAGTGCTACTTTGGTGCACAGAGAACTTGAATCTATACTTTTCTAATAAAGATAACAAAACATATCAAAAACCACCACAAGTCATAATTAACAATCCCAGATCTCAAATACCCCTAAGAATAGAAAGATGGATTGGGAATACGTCAGCATGTAAAAGAATTGTGTTAAATAAATCACAGCATAAAATCAGTGACAACATGCAAAATGCCTCCATTCTTGACACCTTAATTACCACAATGAGCTTATTATTTACAGTTATGGTTGATTAATTTTGAGAGGAACTAGAATTCTCATAGCACATCTTAAACAATACTCACTGAGAGATATTAAACAAAAGCACTACCTAGAAAAGCTTTGGTTTCTGTACCTAGACAGGTGCAGATATTATGCATCACAGTAATGTGTAGTATGAAACAGAAGAAGATAGACAATGTCATAATTACCAGCACAGCTGTAGGCAGAACTTAAAGTAGATCCTTTACACAACAGAGAAAATGTATTAATTGTAATTCATGACTAAGGCAGATATCCATTTGCAGAGTTGCTTCCACATGTAAGAGAGCTGCTATCATAGTTATGAACAAGAAACTCTATCCGTAAAGCTGCTGTATCATAAACAAGGACTGCACTAAGTAATTCATACACAATTGTACACAATGGGGCAATATTGTTTATGTGGTCTTGCTCAGCTGTATACATATTGTATACGATTCACATACCACATATGCAGATCACCATCCCATGATTTAAGGGAGAGTCCTAGATGGGTAGCTTATAAGGTTGTAACTGGCTATCATCAGATGATGCTACACTCACGAGTGCAGTGATCACCTTTCCCTGCTGGGGAAAACCTCTGCATATTAGAAAGAAAACTATCAGCAACAGAGTTCCATGAGGTGTAAGCAAGCCTGCTACCAGAACCAGAGAGTCAACATTAGTCCAGTGATACCCTAGAGTTCCAGCCTGTGGTGGAAACTCAAACAACCGGATCTGCTCAATACTAGCAGATGAGAACGATCTTAACTCTCCAGTGATGTTGGGTGAGTGAAACATTTTTATGAACCACTCACAGGCATGACAGCAAACCACAGAGCGGCAGAGGAAAAACTACATACTAAGGTATACAAAGCATACCTGTGTACATAGATATTTTATACTGTTCGGTGTGAACTACATACTAAGGTATACAAAGCATACCTGTGTACATAAGTGTTTTATATTGTTCTGTGTGAATTACATACTAAGGTATACAAAACATACCTGTGTACATAGTTGTTTTATACTGTTCTGTGTGAACTACATACTAAGGTATACAAAGCATACCTGTGTACATAGTTGTTTTATACTGTTCTGTGTGAACTACATACTAAGGTATACAAAGCATATCTGTTTACATAGTTGTTTTATACTGTTCTGTGTGAACTACATACTAAGGTATACAGCGCATACCTGTGTACATAGTTGTTTTATACTGTTCTGTGTGAACTACATACTAAGGTATACAAAGCATGCCTGTGTACCTAGATCTTTTATACTTTTCTGTGTGAACTACATATTAAGGTATACAAAGCATACCTGTGTACATAGTTGTTTTATACTGTTCTGTGTGAACTACATACTAAGGTATATAAAGCATACCTGTGTACATAGTTGTTTTATACTGTACTGTGTGAACTACATACTAAGGTATACAAAGCATACCTGTGTACATAAATGTTTTATACTGTTCGGTGTGAACTACATACTAAGGTATACAAAGCATACCTGTGTACATAGATGTTTTCTGTTGATCTTTGTGTTGCCATGTCATGCAAATCAGCAAAGAACAATTACTGCTTTAGGCTCTGAACATTTTAGTGGAAAGTGAAACATAGTTTGCTCCACAATAAATAAATAAACAGTATATACACCGATTACTGAATTCTGGCAATGTAAACACTGATACATGCAAACCTGTTCATTTTAATTACTGGGCCGGATTCACAAATGCTTACACTAAGTGTATATGTGCACAATCTGTATTCAAGAACATCCCAACCACATTTTTTGTGCTATCTATTCACTCTGAAAGATTATAGTAAGTGTACATGAAGTCTGAAGTTTCCAGTAACCTTTATGAATCCCCCTCAATATTTAAGACTGCAAGGAAATCAATAGGTAAATTAAAATTAGGAGAAAGAAGGCAGGAGTTATGCTTGTGTTGTCTGTTCACTCAGGACAGTGTACACTTAATATAGTCATGAATCTGGCCCAATATGTTTTCATACATGTTAGCAAATCTGTAATTGTGCTTGTTCACCTGGACCATGGCCAAAAAGGGTCCAAGAACCAGACCATACAAGAGTTTAATATATATATATATATATATATATATATATTATGTGTGTGTGTGTGTGTGTGTGTGTGTGTATATATATATATATATATGTGTGTGTGTGTATGTGTGTATGTGTCCATATTTTAATATATTACCTATATACACACACAAACACACTAATGTACGTTATTGCTATTGTTTAAAGGGTTCAACATATTCAGTTCTAATATTGCATTTTATTAATCTTTCTTTGTCTGACCATTTATACTTGGCCTTTTGTGATTCTGTCTCAGATTGTTCTCATACTGTATTTGTATTTGTGATATTTTAAGAACTGAAAACAGAATGCTGATTAATAGGAAACAGTTTACTTATTTTGTGCAATGTACCAGATTCATTTTCATGAAAGTAATCCCTTTATGATCATACATTTAAATAATTTATTAAAAGTTGTCGCTTCACAGTTAGATGTTGCACGTTCGATTCTCAGTTAGAGCGTCTTCTGTGTGCCGACATGCGTGAATGGGCGTTCCTTCACTGAAGGTTGTGCATTAGGCCCGGCAAGCCAGCACATAAAACTCTACTGCCAATCATTAGCGGACCGGATTTCCACTGTGGCGACCCCTAACCGGGAAAAGCCGAAAGACAGTTTATTAAACGTTTTTTTACAAGATAGGAAAGCCTTAAAAGCTTGTCAGAATATGTGCACAACAATATATATTTATATTTCTGACAGAGTATAGGACTAAATAAAGGAAATTACTCACCACAAATTAATAAAGTTTCTTCACACATTCAGGCCAAGAGGAGTTAGTGATCAATGAATAAAAAAGAACATGATACTCTGAAGAAAGTATACCCGAAAGAGTTTGCTGATAAAAAGAGAAACTATGTTTAGCATAATTTCAGAGTAGCATATTACACACTGTTGAATTGATTGCAATCAACAAATGCAGCATTCTATACTTTTCTACAGAGCATTATAACTGACTTCAAAGGTTCAAGTATCACTATTAGGAAGAATTTACATAAATTAACAAGGCTGTGCTCATTTTACTAAAAGCTTGAAATTGACTGTTACAAACACTAGATTTTTTGACAGATACATACATTTTTAATGTAACCTTCATATAGACACTAAATTTTACATTTGCACAAGAGTATTTCAGAAATGTTCATAATTTGCTAGCCAGATGTATATCTAACAGAGCAAAAAGACCTTCATACATGTTTTTGGCACTACATACAACAGTTCATAAAAGTTTGGTTATCAAACATCAGATTTATGATCTATAAATATCTATGCAGAAATACTAACCTACATAAAGTGAACTTGAATAAGAAATAATGCGTGTATTTCTACACTGACTTCAGAAAACATAGTGGCAATTTGAGTTTAATGCTTAACATATTTAGTAAAACTTAAACAGTGTATCAGTCATGACAGTTTCTACTGAGAAAAGTATGTCAAGATAATTTTTAAATAAATGATAAAAATAAAGTGTAGACATTGCTGTTAAGAAGTTCCACGTCAGCCTCTAGCCCTCTCCCCACCACCACAATGCTGTTCTGTAGCCAGAAGCAATTCCTGCCCAGCATCACTGCCCACTAAATGCTGACAAATCATCAGAGTTACTATCTCTCATATGGGTTAATATGTTCATAGGTGATTAGTAGGCTCTTGGTCCTAGGAGGTCGCTTTCAGCTTAGCCATGTTTTCTTACTTGGTAAATGTCTAGGTGGGTTAAGGTAACATTTACAAGCAGCCTCTGTCCAACAGGAGCATATGTTCCAATGCAGGGTGAGCTTCCAATTCACCATCCATTGGTCCAGGTTTAGCATCTTTGATTTGTGACACTGTTTTCTGTAAAGCATCAAAATACATGCCATCCTTTATTTTTTGTAATCAGGACTTTCGTTCAACCATTCTTTCATCCAGTGGAACCAAACCTTTTATTCCTTCCATTCAGCTATAGTCTGCTTGTTATGAATGCCAGCAGAAGATTATAAGTTAACACTTTCACTGGTAAAGTCATAATCTCAGCTTTACAAATGAGTGATGCACCCCCTTCTCAACTACTTTCAAGATACAGTTCTATGTTAGAATACTGAGAGTATTTCAAAGCAAAACTGCCAGCTGATGTTTTAAAGTGACGATGTCAGTAGCTTCCCAATAAATGATATAGAATGTGCTTCAGGCAGTTTCCTTTCTTTTGTATTAATTGTTACTTTATGCACTTTGAACAAACACCAGAGTAACTTCCTAAAGCTGCAACTGGGGGCTACAGCTTGGCTATCATATCAGGCAGGAGGCGATGTATCTTAAGGGTTCCTTTATGGCAAGCACCGTACCAGCTTTCTAGTTTAACTGTTATGCTGCTATAAGGAAGAGTAAAAAGGATAAAACGCAGTCTTAAAATTATTAAGGACAAAGACTGAGGCATTGTGAAATGAGAGAAGAGGAATAAGAGATGTTCCACCTTTATCAGCATTATAAAACAGTCAAATGTATAAACTAACTTTTATGAGACAAAAAGGTTAGAGAAGGCTGGATATGTACGCTATTATTGTTTGAAAAACTGAAAAATATTTCAGACACTAAAACAAATTATGGTGGAGACATGGAGGAAGAAAGGCTTGTTTCTGTAATGATTGGAAAGGGTTATGGTAGAACAGAGTTCATTACAAACTTAAGAAAGACTCCATTAGTACCTTAGTTGAATAGAAGGAATAAAATATTTGAATCCACTGGTGAAGGAAATTCAGACATTAAAATTCTTATAATAATGAACAAAAAAGCTAGATTTGGTAACCATTTGAAGTGTTGGGACCCACTAGAGTGAGTCCTGAAACACAGACACTGAATGGAATAAAAAATGGACTTGCATATATCAAGTAAGAGATGGTCATTTCCTGGAATATTCCCTTTTCTCTGAGGTATGATGATGTCAGAGTTGGTATATATACGTTTGTGGGGTATTGGTTGCAAATGATGCTTGCCCCCCTGCAAAAAAAAGAAAAAAAAAGTTTAAAGGAGAAGAGTGATGTTCAAAATTTGCTCTTCTCCTGGATTTTCGTTTTTTTTTTTTTTTTGGTCTTTTGGCACTCAGCGTTACAAGTCCTGACATTTCAATATGGAGTCACCTGATGCACTATATTTCAAATCTGTTAACAACTTTGTGATAAGTTTGTGGCTTCTAAGAGTAAATATAGCAACATATGGTTGTGGCTTTGATATATCTGTTCTTCATAAAACTGGACTGACAGGACCAAAACTCCTTTATTCAAGCAGGGAACAATGACTGCTGGCAGCAAGCACCTTGGGTAAAAGTTGGCAAACTACAGAAGATGTTAGTACTTGTAGACAACAACCTGAAGTGTCTAATTGTAATTATTACTCGAGTTTATAGCGGCTGTAACAATACATCTGATTACCTTTTAGGACTGATAACTCTCCTAAGGTATCATGAAAATTTAAATGGTTTCAACAAAAGCCCTGAGAATCTAGCATCCTTAAGCATTATGCCTGCTTGTATAAGTGAATATCAGCCTGTCCGTGACTTTTGGATGAGTATAAAAACTTCTAGAAAACAGCATTCCATAAATATTCACAGCTCAAGTAAATTGTATTCTGAAAAATTCAGCCTTCTAGTAAAATGAGTTGAATGGAATCTCATATTTGCATTACCCACTGAGGAGGGCACAGGCAGGGCTATATACGTGTAAGACTTTTCTGGAAATACTAAGCATTTTTAGCTTAGAAGAGCCAGACTCAGAATAAATATTCACTCCTGAATTTTTCCTGAGCTAAAACTAACAATGAAAAAAAAATACAAGAAATATTAGCGTGACAAGAGGCTTAAAGGTAAGTTATAAAAATGTAGTCCAATTATTTTGCTAGATACACAATGCTAAAAGCTGTGCTATCTTTATAATCTCTCAAACCATTCCTCATCCTTAGTCATATTCATTCTACACCACAGCATTTCTTCCTGTTGGGTCCATAATTCATACAAATGTCTACATAAGTCAGAAGTATGATAAAAGCTGGTAGCTTTTAACTTTTCTTATTTGAAGAGGTTTCCCAGGTACAGTTATCCTTATTGCCTGAGTATTTGGACAAATAAATGTACTTTCTTGCGGTTTTGTTTTTTTCTTTTTTTTTTTTGCTTTACTCAGCATCACTTTTTTAAATATTTAGAGTGATTTAACCCTGCCTTGGTAATATGATAAACAAAGTCAATTGGACAGAAAGAATGTTAAATGTTGAGGTGACTAGGTGACTGTGACAGAGATAACTTTTTGAATGCAAATAAATAGTACTAAGTGGATGAGAGACAAAGAAAGCCAGAAGAGAGGGGTTACATTGTTTCAGTGTAGCTATGGAATGTTATCATTGTCTGCTATTTTTCTAGTAAGAGACTAGATAATTTATTGAGCTTCCTTGTGCCTGGCTTGGACACCTGTGATTATAAGACTTGAATTGCTTCTAAAATCATCTGGCCTACAAAGCTGATATAAGTATATTTTTTGTACTTGCGCTATTTCAGAGATATTTAACACTTCTGTGCTGCATTTATTTATTTGGTTTTTAGCCTACACATGTTAAAGAAACTTCATCTGTTTGCTACTGTACTGCTCTTAGGTTGTTTTAACAATATTCTGAAATTTCCTAACCTGATACTGCAAAAGCTTTTCTGAGTAAGTCTGCCAAAATATTTGCTATGTTTTTGTGTGTTGTGAACTTTTCTCAGGGTTACTGAACTCATGTCTAAGGCTTCCTGATATTGCAGGAATTATTCCTTCTGTTGTAAAACATTTGTTACTGCACTTGAGCTCAAAGCCAATTTGTTTTACATTGGAAGGATTCTTTTGCACTCTGGTAGTAGCAGAGAGCTAAATTCAACCCATCCATGGTGGGAACTACTAGTCGATAGCTTATTGTGTTTTTATCTGATTGGTCTGAGGGTTTAACTTTATAAAAGTCTTCCATCTTACTTGTATAAAAGCCTCACTTTTGCGCAATGTGCAAACACAGTTCCCTTGCATATAAGCAAACCTCTCTCAGTTTAAAATCCTCTATAGAAAAACACTCTCCATAGTCTCCCACTGTTCACAGCTGCTTGAAGAGCTGCTAGTTTGTGCAGAGGGAGGTACCACTGCAGATCATTAAATAGTATACTAATAAACACTCTCACTTTGACCTTTAAGTGACTCTCCCTTACTCCTTCAAATCTAGAAATTGTATTTCCTTACCTTATAAAGAGTATGCTAGATTCAGATCTGCTTAATCTAGACTGTTTGGTATCACTGTGCTCTTAAACCAGCTATCTTACATTAACAGGATTTGTTTGCACCCTTATGGCAGAAGTGTGTAGCTCAGTACCTATCTGAGTTGGGGATTGCTGGAGAAAGGTTCAGTTCAGAGCTTTCCCATTGGTAGTTGTGTTAAAACTGTTTGAATTTGCCTGTATATAAGCCTCACATTTGCGCGGATTTGAGCTCAGTTTACTGGAGCTGCTCAATTTTTGGCAACTTTAGCCAGAGGGTGCATCTGCACTGAAATCCAAGGCAATCCCTGAAAATAAAACTGAACAGTAGGTATATTTTAAGCCAGCAATGTACTTTGCTAACTGTATTTAACTGAATTACTACTACATTTTTGCTGTTTGTGGTTGCTTTTTACTCTGCACTTTGAAATGATGTTTCAATGCCTTATATAGCATAGGCTAGATTCAGAACTGCTGAATCTAGACTGTTTGGTATCACTGTGACCTTAAACCAGCTATCTTACATTAAGATGGCCTCTCTGCACCCTTGTGGCAGAACTGTGTAGCTCAGAACCCATCTGAGTTGAGGATTGCTGGAGAAAGGCTCAGTTTGGGGCTTTCCCATTGTGCTAAAACTGTTTAAATTGACCCGTATATAAGCCTCATGTTTGCACAGGTTTGCACAATTTACTGGAGCTGCTCAGTATTTGGCAACTTTAACTAGATGTCTGGAGTGCATCTACAATGAAATCCAAGGCATCCACTGAAAACAAATATGCTTGCCAGAGACTGACGCTTCAATGGACTAGACTATTTATTCACATAAAACCAAGCTCATCACTGTCCCTATTCAAATGCAACCTAGATAAATGGATGGGAAACTGCAAATCTGGCCCGGTGTGGCACTCATGTCCCTCTTGGGTAAGGGTAGCCACTGTTGATCACAGACCCAATCTTTTTATAAATTCATTCTGCAAACTACTCAAAAAAGAACAAATGGGGATACTTGGAATTAACATGGCTAGGCTTGTAAAGGCTCTAGGGCTGCTAACCTAGTAACCTCCTGTGAACCTATGGCAAAGGTATGTGCACTATTCAGGAAACGTCATTTCTATATGGGATTTGGAATAACTGTGCTTATCATTAATCAAGGGCCTGGTGGTGACTTGAAGCTCAAACTCAGGTGCCAAATGCTGTGTTCTGACCTGGCCCAGGCCATGAAATCATATAGGCTGCTGCTGAAAATAAACAGATGTCAGACTACTATAAAACATGCATGGAAGAAGCAAAAGAGGCCTTACTGCTAAGGAGTCTAAGTGTCTGCAGCTGTATAATGACACAGTTCTTCTGGGGTGCTGATTTTAAGAGTAGTACTTATACAGAAAATGCAGAATAGTTGTTCCAGGTTTTTTTATTAGGCAGAACAAGGTGATGATCATTCATTCACATCATCAGTTCAATCATTTGCCTTTTTAATTACTAGGTAAACTGTTTAGCAGAATTAGCAGCTCTGAAAAAGGTGTTTATTTCAAAAACATTCACTATCCTGCAGAGAGGCAAGGATGGAGGGTGGTACAAACTGGGTTGGGGTATGCAACATATATGTATGTATATAGCATATATATATATGTATATATATATATATATATATATATAAAATTGATATATATATATATATATATATATATATATATATATAAAATTGATATATATATATATATATATATATATATATATATATATAAATATATATATATATAGTCCCAAAAGTCTCGACTACAGCCTTGCTGTGCCTCCTGTAGCTATTGCTATGTCTTGTGAACTGAGTGCTTAAAGAAGAAAAGTAAAAGACCTGTTAACTGTAGGACAGCTAAAAAGAAATAAAAGTAGAAGAGTAAGCCAGAGTGGTGCAGGAGGGAGACAATGAAGTTGAAGGGGATACAGGGTTTAACTGCACCAGGTATGACTGAAATGGGATTAGTTGATAAGGTTTGATTAACTCCCATTTATATCAATGAAAAAGCCAATTTTAAAAGGAAACTTACAGAATTCCGGAGGTTGAGATAGATTTCCCTTACCTCTAGGTTGTGCTGTTTCATAGTTAATGTATGCAGAGATGTGGGTGGAGTGGTGGCAGGGCTTCCCCCCTGCAAAGAAACCTTTTTTTAACAATTTTATCATCGTTGAACTTTGTTGACTAATTTTTATTTTGTTGTTTGCTGTAATTTCATTTCTAGAATTATTACAGATTCAAGTGGAAGCCTACATAGACTTGGTGAAAGGACATCCTGATTTAGGATAACAGAGAAAAAAAAGCAGAAGATCTGGAATAGGAGAGGCGCACTCTTTAAATGCCAGTAAACAATATTAAAGTACAGTCTGGTAAATTAAAGCACTTAACTGCTACTGTAGATTATCCAATATTGCTCAATCTGTACAAATGGCATTATTAGTGTGAAACACACACACACACCTTCTCTTACACGTGTCATTTACCACACACACCTTCTCTTACATGTGTCATTTACCAAGTAATTTGCACCTCATACATGGAGGTGCAGTTCACCTGGTGTCTGACACAAGCAGCAGTACAAGATACTTCTCCTTCCTGGAACAATGAAGAGACCAATATCATAAGCACTTAAAATCTAAGCATTTCTGGTATTTGTTTTGTATTACTGCAAGTCTTCCCTCCTATCTCATTGGCTTAATAGTCAAGCCAATAAGGGAGAAATGTTATACAGGCAATTGAGCCACAAAAACAATCATCTGACAACGTGCATCAAATCGGAAAATGACCAAACTTTTTATGTTTTCATTATTTTTATTTTTTAAAGCAGAAAAATGGGTTTGATTTTGGCAGTGATTTACTGGCAGAGTAACAGTGCTAATGCACCACATCTCACCTGTTGGCCAGCATTTTGAGACCCCTGATTTAAAAATACAGAGTCCCCCCCCCAAAAAAAAAATCCATAGACATATCCGCTTCCCTGTGTTAGCAACTACATGAACTTCTAAATGGATAAACATTGAAACAGGCATGTCCTTGAGAGAGTGAGGTTGCACATTTAAAATTAAATGTTAGAATGACTAAAGTATTACATTAGTGTGGAAGCAACTTCTGCCACCAAGATGACGCCATCATGTAACACCCTACAGTGGCATCACATCAGGAAGAGTACAGATGTAAAAATGATGACTCATTGTTTCAAAAAACTATTACTTTATGAAAAACTAGGACCAGAAAAGCCACTGACTATCACCTGCCTTCTTAGTAAGGTTGACAAGGTCGAAAATGGAATGTAGACGTGACATTCTGTTTTGCACTTTTGCATATGATCTTTTATGCTGCAAAACAGATGAATTTCATATGCCTTATAAAAGAAGTTAGAACAAGTCTATTATAGGGATTTACCAGAAGGCAAACCTTAAATAAAAATTTCACTTAATTTAAATGGTGATTTGACATTTCATTTCAGAAAAAGTCCAATATTCAGTACTTCTGTTCACCACTTATCATGACCCAGAAGGAAATCAGTGATTTGGAGTAGTTTATACAACTCCTGCTCACTGGAAATTTAGAATCCTACTTGCTTGTTTTAAATTCACTAGGACAGAAAGCTTTACTTTTTAGTTTATTCATTTGGTAATCAATTAAAGCAGTCATTATGGGTCTTTTTCAGCTATGACTCAGGACACAAGGAAAGCTAGGGAAAAAAAAAACTTGAGTACCTGGAAGAAAGCCATGCATATGGGGAAAAAGCATGCATAGCTAACAGAGACAGTGACATAATATTAGCAGTAACTCCAGGACCAGGACCTGCGAGGCAGAGAGTTTAATGCTGCACTACCCTGCTTGATGATGATCTCATCGCTCAGTTTTTAAGAAGAGATATCCTTGTTGGTTTAGTCACTGTTTTCAGTTCATGTAGCATATGACTTATAACAAAATTCCTACAGTGGTTACATCATGGACTTTCTGCTGCTCTTTCTATATGTTTTTGTAAGCTGTTCTGTTTTATATGGGGCTTTCCTTAACTATGTTTCAGTTGCCTTTAGCTATAAACCAGCATTTCCCACTGATACTTTGTTTTTCATTCTAGTAATGGGGTTAGGGAGACACTGGATAGCACTGTCACTTCTCAACAAGAGGTTTTCTGGTTCAATTCTTGGCTGGGGGTGCCTTCTGTGTAAAGTCTGCATGTTACCCCTGTGTTTGTGTGGGTTTCCTCTGGGTGCTCTAGTTTCCTTCCATACTCCAAAGGTATGCAGTAGATGGATTGGATACTCTTAAGTTGGCCATTGGTGTGAGTGTGCATGCGTGTGAGTAGTATGGAAGAACAACAGTAGCAGAGCTAGCCACCCAGTGGTGTGAACCTTGGCTCTAGATGTTTGTCACTGTTGAACTGACACCCTAAATCTATCAGAACATGGGAAAAGGGGTTGCGGATGGAATGGAGTTGCAAAAGTTGTTCATTCAGTTAAACATCAAAACTCTGCCGGGTACTGCAAACAACCCAAGAATTTAAGTGAGTCTGTCAGCAGGTACAAGTTGTAACTTAAAACGCCCTTGACTCGGTTCATTTACCATTCATTAATAAATTATTTTTGCAAATTGCTGAATTGCATATATAATGACTCTGCCCAAATAGCATGTAAGATGGTTTAACTAGAACATTATTTATTTTACTGTTGTGATAAATGAGTTACCCAACTGGAATTTTTCGATCCCTGTTACATGGGAGTCACATGCAACTACAACCCTAAATAATATTTCTAGTCACATGAAAATTAGGGTAAAAGTTGTGCTGCCTACATTTGGCTTTTACTGTTCACTGTTGAAATTCACTAAGTTTTCCTAAAAATATAAATGTAATGAAGTTGTTCATTTCAAGACCACTCCTTATTACACAGGAAAGCATATTTTGCTTACGTTGTGTTAAATGATGCCTCTTATCCAGTATTAACCTACTAATGCATCAGTACTATATTATTCCTTCATACAAATCAGGGCAGCTTATAGTCCTTGTAAACTGAAACAGCAAGGCAGTGTGTTTACAGAGTGAACTAGTTAAACGTACATACTTAGTCTGGAAGAATATCATTCATCCAAATTGCAAACGCGTTTCTGGTAATACATTAGTAGTGGAGTAACAATGTTTCCTTGTAAAATGTGATTCAGTATTCAGTGCTTAGCTTACTAGGCAGCGTGGATAATATCATTCATACAAATATGAAGAAAATGGTACAAGACTTTAAAGCATAAGGACTTCCTATACCCACAGACGTTGTGTAGAAGTCTGAATAAATGAAAATGCTACTGCCATCTTTTCTACTTACTAGATTTGCCATGCATCTCCATTTTGTTGATCACACATGTTGCATTTAGTTCCAATGGAAGTCAACATTCAGCAATGACGAATAGCTAGTTTAAAGACTACTACTGGTTTGACAGGATACCTTTAAATAACCATTTTTTCCTACCGGTGAATAAATGCCTGCCTTTTCTCTGCACAAGTTTTGCAAACATTTGTATCTCTTAGGGAAAACATTTAAATTATTAAGTTTAATATCTAGAACAATATAGTAAATGATTTACACCCTCAAATTCTTTTGGGTGGGCTCCTATTATTCTTTCATTGTAGGCTGTGTCTGTAGACTATGGAGATTTGCTCCTTCAGAAGCTGCTAGAAATACTCCTTCCATCTGCCTTTAATATCCACTGGACTGGTGAGCAGGTTGTTGCTGGCATCCCTTATGAAGGTTGTCTGATTACATTTTTCTTTATCTTTCTGTCTTTGCCTTGTGACCTGATAGAGTTTCTTTGTGACCCCTGCTGAATCACATTCCAGAAGCTGGTAGAGTACCTCCGATGCCTTGTTCTTGGCTATTGCAAGTGATCTCTTAGCCTCTTTGTTAACCAGCCAGTATTCCCTTTTAGCCTAGTCTGCCTTTGCTATCTTACACTTTTTCCTGCACCCCTTCTCTTTTTAGATGACTTCCTGGACTTTTGCATTTCTACCACCAGATTTCTTTATTTACCTTATTTCCATACCTGGCTTGGTCACGTCTGCTCTGCAGTCTTCACACATGCTGTTTTGAGGCGCTGCCATTCTTCTTCAGCTATATGTTTTTATACTTCTTCCTAGGGTTCTAGAACCCTGAGCATTTCCTTGCACTGTTGTGCCTTCTTCTCCAGTTAACTTTTAGGTCTTTAACCTAGCCACTGTTGACCTCAGAGCCTCCCCTGACCAGCAGTGGTTTATGCCGTATGGGACAACTGTTTAACTGGGGATTACTTTGCAATCACTAATTCAACCCTTGTACCTTTCCCTACCAGGAGGGAGTCTAACTGAGTTGCATAATGGCCGATCTTGTATGCAATCTTGTGACTGTCTTTCTTGCTGAACCATGTGTTGGCTACCATCAAACCATTTGCCAGACGGGAATCTAGAACACTGTCTTCTTTATTCCTGTTGCCCATGCATGTGGACCCAAAGTAGTGCTCATACCTTGTTCTATCTCTCCCGATATATGCCTTCAGGTCTTCCATTATCAACATCAACTCATGTTTTCTTGCTTTATCTAGTATGTCCTGCAACTACTGTATGAATGCACTCTTTTTCTCACTATCACAACCCTGCTGAAGGCACAGGCTGAGAGTATGAATACTGCTGTTTCCTTACACTGGATTCTGACTGCCATGAGTCTGTCACTAATTCTGATAACATCTCTCACTGTATTATGAAGTCCCTCCCTCACTGTCTTAGGGAAATTCCTCCCTCACCACAATTCCCACACCATTTCTAGTCTGTCCTCCCCCTGAGTAATAGAATCTGGATCCAAAGCCAAGTGACTTTGCTGCACTGCCCTTCCTTCTTGTCTCCTGGATACACAGGATGTCCAGCCTCCTTCTTACCATCACATTATCCACTTCCAAGCTCCATTCGGTCAGTCAACATATACTTATTGTAGCAATCCTTAGTTCACGTTTGTTCGGTTTTTTGGTTTTACTTCCAGTTTCACTCAACAGAATAATCACAAATAACCCAAGTTGGGCAACTGGACACTGGCCAGTCAGTAATTTACTGACTCAGAGCTGCTGAGCTTTATTGTGGGCACACACTGGCCAATCAATGCGCACAGACTACTCACACCATTGCAATGGGTAGCTGGTATAGGTCGGAGTAGGCCAGGTTCTCAACCCACTTCTCACTGCAAATACCCATGTCCATTTTGGTGACATTAGTCTACATGACCAAATCACCTAGAGACAATGTTTACACTGTTGAGTGCCTAGCCCTGATATGGCATGCAATCTATGATCTGTGTTCTCTTATCTAGAAAATAATGTGCATCACAGCCGAAGTCCAAAGCAGTTGGTCTATACAATTCTTCTTCCGATAGGCACTATATAGAATCTGTGCTGCCCACAGCTCCACTCTTAGGTGAGTTAGAGGTGGAAACACTTATCATGTTTTGGGGAGGTGGGAGAAACCCCAGGGAAGCACAAGGAGAACATGCAAACTCCATAAAGGCATTAGCTCGAACTCAGGATCAAACCTTGTATCTTTTGCATCGGAGACAAAGACTTTCACCATTATGACAACTCTGATTCTTTGGCTTTCACACATTATCTTAAAGAGAAGATGGGTACTAATCCAGACTTTGTACTTTGTAAATACAAAAGTATCAAGCAAGTCTTAGAAGCAAACACCAGGAATGAAATGGGCACCATTAGAAAAAAAGACATGACAAAATGTGGTAGATAGTAAATACTGCAGATATATTCATAATACCCTAAATGTGACAGTTGCTGGCTATAACAGTACTATTGGTGGGTTGTTTATTTACCATTGTGTTCTGCATGTGATGTATTTTATGTAGGAAAGGCAAAAGAGCATTATGCTCTAGAATTTTTGAGTGCATATATATATATATATATATATATATATATATATATATATATATATATATATACACACACACACACACACACGACAACAGGGACAACAAGAGTAATAGTAAAAATAACGCTCTTTACACTCTAATGAATGTAGGAATTTTCAAAAGTATTTCTTTTTTATTTTGGTGTAACAGCTTTGGTTGAATGTAACACATCACCCTGGTTTGAATGATTATATTTCAGTATCCAGTGTGTCTTAAAGCTAATACTAGCTAAATTATACAAAATCACAGTACTTTTAGAATTAAATGAACTGAATGATTGAAGCTAGCAGTGTTCTGAACAAATGAACTAATAATGGTTGTTTTTATTTTATGTTTAAATGTTCATAGGCATGTACTAGGCTAATGGCCCTGGAGCCTTTACAAACTTAGCCCATAGAAGTGCCCTAGCATCATGCCGCACAGCATTAGTTCCCAGTGCCTCTATCAAGTAGAGCCACTGGAGTGATCCCCGGGGTGAACTTTCTATTATTAATCCGCTCATCAAGATTTCTCTTGAAGAGGGGCAGAGAGATGCTCTGCTTGACATGTATGGGAAGTCTATTCCAAAGCATGGGCAGTCTCTGGGTGAGGAACCTGTCCCTCCAGCATGTTCTGTTAATTGAGGTAATGAGGTTGAGATCTCCGGAGCATGTGGAGCGGAGGAATTGGGATTTCTTTAGATGTAGCATTGTAAGTCAAGCAGAGATCCCCTCTAAGTAGGCGAAATGAGGCAGAGAATAGCAGGAGTCTTTTGAGTCTGTCCATGTAGGACATGTGTTTAATGCCTAGGATCCTCTTCATGCGGTACTTCTGTGGCCTCTCCAGCTGTTGCA
Source organism: Protopterus annectens (assembly GCF_019279795.1). NCBI lineage: Eukaryota > Metazoa > Chordata > Ceratodontiformes > Protopteridae > Protopterus > Protopterus annectens. The sequence goes on from NC_056734.1 coordinate 536,977,133, forward strand.
GGTGTCTAGTGAGGTACATGCCAAATGGGGCATTATACTCAATGATTGGTCTAATGAGGGAAGAGAAGAGAGAGACAATGACCTCTTTCTTCCTGTATGCAAAGCCCTGGGGAATGAAATGTGCTACATAGAAGGACTTTCTGACCACAGTGACAGTGTGGTGGTTGAAGGAGAGGTTGCTGTCAACCTGCATCCCCATATCTCTTGTAATGCCTTCAGTGTTCAGTGGGCTCCCATCAATGTGGTAATTAGTGGGAACTGAGTTTTTCCCAAAGGGGACGATGACGCATTTTTTGGAGTTAAGCTTAAGGCCATGGTTTCAACACCAGTCATTGGTCTCATTGAGGCTTTTCTTAGGATGTCTGCATCCCCACTTGGGGAGTTAATAATGGCTCCCAGCTTGCAGTTGTGTGTGAACTTGGTCAGCCAGAGTCCCTTTGTCTTGGCCTGGACTTCTGAGAAGTATATGCCGAACAGGAGAGAACCCAGGACCAATCCCTGTGGGACTCCAGATGTGACTGGTCGGCAGTCTGACTTGGAGTTCACTACTTTCACACTGTGTGTTCTGTCTCTGAACCAATTTGCAACCTGCCTAAGTGATATAGGGGTTGATGTCTAGTTTGGTGAGTTTATCAATATTTCCTGAGTGGGGAATGGTATCAAAGACCTTGGCCAGATTGAGGTATGCTGTATGCACTGCCTTCCTTCATCCACACCCCTGGTGACTGATTCAAAGAAGTCAACCAGGTTGAGCAGGCATGATCTCCCTTTCACAAAGCCAAACTGTGTGGGATCTAGAGTTTGGAGATTTCCTATATCTTTGTTAATCAGGTCCATGATGATGCGCTCCATAGCTTTACATATCAGACTCATCAGGCTAATGGGGCAATAATTCCCAGGGTCTGTAGTTGCACCCCCTTTATGGAGAGGGATGACTGTAGCAGTGTGCCATTCAGTAGGAACAAAGCCTGAGGTGAGGCTGTGACTGAACAGGGCACACAGACATGGTGCCAGTTCACTTTGTAGTTTATGTAGAACATAGCCAGGGATATTATTGGGTCCCATAGAAGCTGTATTCTTGGCCTTGGACAATGCAGCTTTAACCTGAGCTGCAGTAATTCTGGGTGCCTGGGATTCTTCAGGTACAGTGATTGGTCCTTTAGAGGTGGAGAGAGGGGTAAAGTTGGCACCGAATCTGTCGGCAAATATGTTGGCAATATCTGTTGGCTTAGTATAGGAGGTACCATTGTGCAGTAACTCAGAGCAAATCTGGGTATTGCCATGGAAGTTTTTAATATAGCTATAGAAGGCTTTGTGATTGTTTTTAGTGTCTGCTGTAATTCTGCCTTCATAGCTGGCTTTAGAGGATTTGATGAGTGATCTCGAAATTTTGCTGAGGCTAATAAGGGACTTCATCTTAACAGTTTCTTTCTTCTGTTGTAGAGTTTGTTAATGGCAGGGGACCACAGATTGACTTCCATTTTTTGGAGGAGAGCATTTTGGTTCTGTTGGGTATGACTAGTTCCATGCATTTATGTACATGTTCATACAGTGCATTGGTGTATGATTTGGCAGTCATGCAGCTATTTTCCATTGGCATGGGTGCTGTGAAGATAGCCACCTCTGTTTTTAGGAGTCCAAAGTCAGCTTTGGAGAAGTTTTTCAAGGTGGTTACCTTTGTGGGGTGGTGTGGGTGAGATGTTGATTTCCATGGTGATTAGTTTATGGTTGGATCTGACCAGGGAGGGATTGACTATTGGTGTAGAACAGTCGCACATGTTAGTAATAACCGAGTCAAGGATGTTGCTTCCTCTAGTGGTGGTCAGAATGAGCTGGTCCAGGGCATTAGAACTGATGAATTCCAGGAAGTGTTGGGCCAGTGTATTGGTGCTTGAGTAGTTTTCCCTGTTAATGGAGGGGTAGTTGAAGTCTCCTAGTATGAGAGTGTTGGGTTGGACCTTGATAGATTTGAGGGTGCTTAGGAACATGGAGTGAGAGTCTAGGGACATGGTTGGGGACCTATAGCAGGCTATGACTTGGATCGCCGTCTTACCCAATGTCAGTTGTACCCAAAGTATCTCAGATGCATTATGCTGGGTTACTAGTCTGGAGGTGTGCATATCCTTTATGAATATGGAGACACCGCTGCCTTTGGAGCTTCGGTCCATGTTTCAAGGCCGAAAGGTGTGGAATGAGTTATAGCCTGGTAGTGCAGGGGTGCTTTCTGCTGCTTTAAAACAGGTCTGCATTACAGTACAAATGTCGATGTTCTCCATTTTGAGGAGTGCTTAGAGTGAGTACATCTTGAAATTTAGACTTCTAGCATTGAGCAGCATGACCCTCAGATTGCATTTATTTATAGCTATTATGGTGGTAATTTGGTCTTTGGAACACCACCTAAAAAAGGCACTATAGGGGTGGCAAGAGCCTTAGCCTGTACCCGGAAACCCAGGGGTGACAGATGTAGGCCATCTCTGGAAAAGCACTGAGGTCTGTCATTCATGTCATCTCAAGCAGACAGATACTGGAACCACTTAGAATTACACCAGAAACTTAGCCAATTGTTGTTTTATTTTGATGTAATTAGATGTTTAGTTGGCTTTTAGACATTTGGTTGATTGACAGTTTGTTCTGTAATTTATTTTCAGTTTTCCACACAGTTGTGCAACTTTTGAGTTAAGCATATTTAAGTAAAGTAAGATAGTGTACGGGCTTGCCATCCCTCTGCAAAAAACAGAGTTTTCATAAAAAATTCCCTTTGAATTATTCTATGTATCGTGTTTCAGTTATTTTGAATTAAAGTTATTTTCTATGAAACTGACTTTCAACCATTTTGACTGAGTTGTCTTTAGAGAAAATTATTTAAATGCCACCCACCATCCTGGCCTTAATGATAGCATTAGCTTGAAGAGTGTATTAAAAATAAACAGAGACAAATTACATTAACTATATTGGCTGAAGACATCCACAGACTTAATATATGGTTCTCCTCTTCCATCATTACCTCTCACCTACAGAGATTTGGCTTTACCTCTTTTTTACAAATAGACACTGCCTATATTCTAAGCTTTGTTTTCCTGACACTTGTTATAGAAGTTCTAATTATATAGAAAGGAAGAGCTATAGAGAGCTTGTTTAAACAAGCTAAGAATATTTAAACAATGTTTGGTTTCTGACTTCTTTCACAATGTAAAACACTTTTTAATATATAAAAATGAACACAAAACATTTTTATTTTGTGTATATATTTTTAAGAAGAATTTTTATGATACTACTGAGAGCATATACATATTCTTACTGGTTGGATTTTAGAATATTTATGTCAGTATATATTTATGTTAATTTTGGAATCAGTATTTTTTTAAGAATCATTCAGACTTTTAAACTGCATTTTTTAACAAGCAGAAGTTCTGTTAATTAATGTAATTAGCAAGTGCTGCAAATATCACATGACTAAATACTTTCAGTATATAAAGGACAGAACGCATTCATTTAATTCAACTTGATAAAGCCTGGTACAACCAGGCGAAAGCACTTGTTTGGAGAGTTCTGTTGTCTGTTAAAATAAAGGATTTAACCTGCTATTGGAACTACGACTGTTGCTGTTCTTGAGTTACTTCGAAGTGCACTAGAGCCATTCATTTTGCAATTACACTGGTTAGCTGAACCACGCTGTTTTCCTGCCTTTGGAAATAAGTTTTTATCTGTTTTTTTACTTGGCTTTGTTTGTTGTTTGCTACGTTTTTTCAGTGGCGGAAGATCCAGTTGGTTCAAACTTCCCTAACACACCATTATTGCTCAGGGAGGAACAAGAAGATTCCCCAGTCACCAGGCAAGAATTTAACAAATTGCTAGCTATGATGACGCACATTAGCAACTTGCTAACTGCAACCAAACCTGACTGTTCTTCATCGTTGCCGGGAAACCAGCAACAAAGACAAACAAAAGGAAAAGTACACACACGAACTCAGGAGCCGAATGGCGGTGAGAACGTTGCTTCCAGCTTATTAACTATGCTGAACAAGACCAGCAATCTAGACACGACCAAAGGGATGGTTGTAATGATACTACATTAAATGCAAACCAAAACGCATTTAATTTTAGAGCGTGGACAGAACAACAATACGTATTTAAGCAAGGTACTGGACATAAACAATTTGAGAGAATGGAGACTGATTTTGAAATGCTTAGTAATAAACTGTATGCTTATAAAAATACGCAATTAGAAATTAATTATTTAAATGAATGTATCAATGTGCAGCGAGTGCCAAAAGGGCTCCGCTGCTTCAAGTTTCCAAATAATGCTACAGTTGGTTCAACTTTACATTCCCAATTGATAGATTTATTTGACAAGACAGGGCTTGAGATTTTGAATTTAATGACCCAAGATTATCAGAGAAAGGCTGATATTTTACTGAATGAATTGACTTCTTTAAATGAAAACATTGTGAACCATAAGAATTTTTTGAGTTTCAAAAAGAAATACGATGATGTATTTAAAGAAGTGGACCAGCATTGTCTTAAAGTTATAGAACGCAAAGCAAGGAAGTTAGACAGGGATTTGATGGAGTACAAGGAGGGTAGGGCATACCCAATACCAAGGAATAACAGACCTAGTCACATAGAGAAAGATGATAATAATTTTGGAGATAGCTCACAAGAGGGAACAGCCACACCCGGGAATGAACCCCTGAGAAGGAGTGAGCGGTTAGCAAATAAAGACACTAGTAACCAGTCTCAGGTTTTTCAATACCCCCAGGGCAGACCGACGGGGAGGAATCAAATGTATCCACAGCAAGGTTGGAACAGGGGGCACAGATAGGTGAAGAGAATTTATTTGCTATGTTAGAGCATTTAGGAGAATTGCACACAGACATAAATGGTTGTCAGATCTCTAGTGAAAACAATTTTAAGATTTATAACTACACAGATGCCAGCATCACTCCTGAATTTTTTCAGCTATTTACCAAAGGGCTGCATTTTGTTCCTACACGACCTATGGACATTTCGAAAACGTTAATTGAATTTAAATTATTTGTCAGGAAGTTGAACCTAGCTATTTACTTTAAAGGTCAAGAGAGAGTAGAGGACACACTCGGCAGACGAAGTACTTTCAACCCCCCCACACACCCCAACTTGAAAGTATTTGAAGAATTAGTGGAAAATGCACTCAGGGAGAGAATTAACACTCAGGATAGAAAAACTAAAAACAACTTGGATTCCCATTTACTCCAACTTATTGAACATATTAATAGAGAAAATATCAGAGTGATGAGACCTGACAACGGTGGAGGGGTAGTCCTTATGTACAATTCTGAATACGAGACTTACATACACAACATCCTGCAAGATGGAGAAACTTATGAGCTAATTTCAAGAAATGAATATAACCTAGCCACTTCCAAGATACACTACACGCTTAAAGACTACCTCAACCAGGGGGGCATTAATGAAAAACTTTACAACTTTCTCTCTGTACCTAAACCGAAAATCCCGGTTATGTTCAGGATACCTAAGGTACATAAGGGCTTAGCACCCCTGAAATTCAGACCCATTGTAGCAGGAGCAGGGAGCATCATGGAGCCGATAGGCATATTTATAGATCAGAATTTGAAACATCTCATTTCAACTATTACTTACATCTGTAAAGACTCATGGGAATTTATAGGTAACATTACATCCAACCTGTTTGACCCTGACCTTTTATTAGTCACTATAGACGTTATAGAATTGTTCCCTAGCATACCACACAGTATAGGTTTGGACTGGTTCAACGAAATTTTGGCCACTGAATCTGGGCTGACAGGAAGCTTAATTAATTTAATAGTTGAGTTCATGGAAACTGTATTATTAAATAACTATTTACTTTAACGGGGAAATTTTCCAACAGAAGAAAGGGGTGGCTATGGGTGCCTCATGTGCTTCGTCTTATGCTAACATTGTCCTCTATAGATGGGAGAAGGCCTTTATCCATACCACAAAATGGAAAGAACACATTATATTGTACAAATGTTATCTAGATGATATATGCATTTTATGGAAGGGCAACAAGGAAGAGTTTGGAGAATTTTTTAACTATTTGAACGCAACTACTACATTTTTGTCTTTTACACATGAAATCAGTGATTGTTCTTTACATTATTTAGACGTATTGTTGAGTAAGAATACCACAGCAGGTTGCTTTCAAACAAGTATTTATAGAAAAAAGACACACTCTAACACCTTCCTGCATTATGACAGTGGACACCCCCACTACACTAAGAGAGGCATAGTAAAGGGGCAATTTATAAGAGCCTCAAGAATGTCTAGTACAAACAAATTATTTTTGCAAGAGATTAACATACTAGAGGACATGTTCCTGCAAAGAGGATATCCCCACACTTTATTAAAAACACTAGCATTAGAGGTAGTAAACAAAAGAGATTCCCTATATCCCCCTTTGTTGGGAAAAGGAATAGTTACAAAGCAATCCAACAACGAACAGAGTAATTCACTTTTAAAAAACAATTTTGTTTATACTTTTAATGGGGGCTCAGATGTTATTGAAAGCACTATCAACACTTTTTGGCCTATTTTAGCGTTAAGTGAAGACATCCATCAGTTTTTACCTGACAATGTAAGCTATACCAGGAAGAGGGACACTAACCTTAAAGGGTTATTTGAATGTAAAAAAGACAACAAAAATTTCAGAAATACAAGAAAATTGGGCACACAAAAATGTGGGGCCTGCAACCAATGTAGTTACATAATAGAAAAGGAGTGTTATTATTTAGCTGCTAGAAAGACATGTTTATACCCCTATGACAGATACACTTGTACTACGAAAGGGGTAGTATATCTGGGGGTCTGTCTGTCCTGTGACAGTTTTTATATAGGGAAGACAGAGAGAATGCTCAAAAGACGCATTTATGAGCACCTCAATGACATCGAAAGAAAAAGGGAGACAAATGCATTTTATAAACATTTTTTAAACTGCCCTAACATGCAGCTAAAATTTCTGGTAATTGAACAGGTTAAGCAGGACGCCAGGGGTGGGGATTGGGAATCTCGCCTAGAAAATCGCGAATTAATTTGGCAGATTAAGTTAAATGCCACCCACCATCCTGGCCTTAACAATAGCATTAGCTTGAAGAGTGTATTAAAAATAAACAGAGACAAATTACATTAACTATATTGGCTGAAGACATCCACAGACTTAATATATGGTTCTCCTCTTCCATCATTATTACCTCTCACCTTACAGAGATTTGGCTTTACCTCTCTTTTACAAATAGACACTGCCTATATTCTAAGCTTTGTTTTCCTGACACTTGTTATAGAAGTTCTAATTATATAGAAAGGAAGAGCTATAAAGAGCTTGTTTAAACAAGCTAAGAATATTTAAACAATGTTTGGTTTCTGACTTTTCACAATGTAAAATACTTTTTAACATATAAAAATGAACACAAAACATTTTTATTTTGTGTATATATTTTTAAGAAGAATTTTTATGATACTACTGAGAGCATATACATGTTCCTACTGGGTGGATTTTAGAATATTTATGTCAGTATATATTTATGTTAATTTTGGAATCAGTATTTTTTTAAGAATCATTCAGACTTTTAAACTGCATTTTTTAACAAGCAGAAGTTCTGTTAATTAATGTAATTAGCAAGTGCTGCAAATATCACATGGCTAAATACTTTCAGTATATAAAGGACAGAAAGCATTCATTTAATTCAACTTGATAAAGCCTGGTACAACCAGGCGAAAGCGCTTGTTTGGAGAGTTCTGTTGTCTGTTAAAATAAAGGATTTAACCTGCTATTGGAACTACGACTGTTGCTGTTCTTGAATTACTTCGAAGTGCACTAGAGCCATTCATTTCGCAATTACATTGGTTAGCTGAACCACGCTGTTTTCCTGCCTTTGGAAATAAGTTTTTATCTAGAAAATTATTTAACCAATTGTCCTGTAATCATTTAGTTACCACATGACAAAGTGGAAGACCATGTGATTTTTGTTTAAAGATTGTATTCAAGTGGTTTATTCCTCAAGCATGGTAGATTCCAAAGAAGTCTTAAATTGTTAAGATGACAAAACTACTAGGTATTTTATTTAAGCAGTGACAGAAACAATCTTAGCATTTTTAAATTCAGTTATTAGCTTGTAACTTAAAAATTCTGTGGCTCATGTATGTGGGTTTACATGTGATTGCTTTGATTTTTCTCTCTCACACACACACGCACACACACACACACACACACACACACACACACACACACACACACACACACACACACACACACACACACAGACACACACACGGTGCTTAAATAAATATATGAGTAGTTATGTCACTGGGATTTGTTTTAGACAATGAAATTGTTGTTACAAAATAAAGTTCAGTAATTGTTATGTTGTTCAAATAATTTGTTTTAAAAAATACATTCATTCATGTGATGGAATTTGTGAAATGTTGAGCACCCGTGTAGATTTTGTGTCCTCAGATGCCCTGCTTACTGTATCCAGTGAGTCAAAACATATTTATTATGGCTTCTTTCTTGTATCATAATTTTTTTCAGACAATAACTTCCTGCTCTGGAATAAATTCTTGAAATGATGAGCAGGTGAATTGATTTGCTTCAGACAGGCTCCTATTGTAATTACGAATTTGTGAAATGTTCAGCACTTGGGTTCATTTTAGGCATCTTACACAATACTTAATAATGAAAGTGTCACATTATTTGCACTCAGCTGCAGTCTATTTTCATAGCCTTAACACACAATTTTAAATACGATGCCTGTGCAGTGTCAGTAAAGCATTTACATTTAAATGTTAAGCCAGTGCTAACAATAACTGAAAAGAGTCTAATCTGGATCTTGTCCATTTTTTTTACAGCAAACTGGTTGCCCAGGAATCATTTACCCTGTAAGTTTCACTATGTTTTTTTTTTTGTACAAGTAATGTTTTAACTTGTTCAAGCCTATGGCACGTTTTTACTGTACTTCTATTTAATACCCATAGTTCCTTAGGGCATTCAGATAACTTTTGGGTGCGACTGACTTAAATGACTTACCAGTTAATAACAGACAGTATTAGAAAGGACAAGGAGTTATTAGCAAAATTATACTGAGATTGTTACTCTGGGATGTCCTGCAGTGGAGAAATTAATCTGTTTACCATTTATTATCATGTTTTTATATTTATATTCTTATTTTCAGAACTGAGGGACCTATATGCTACTGAGGGGGTATGCTGTGAAATACCATGGTAAACCCAGGGAAATTCATTGTCAGTGCACATGTGTATTACACTGCTCTGGAAATAGTGCTAGTTATTTGTCAGTAATTATGGAAATAAGTAATAGTTCCATATGTAGTTAATACTTCAAAAATCATGTGACCTACAGACTATTTCATGGTATCAGGTGAAACTTTAGATGTTTTTGAATACAACTATCTTTGATATAAGTTGCACATCTTGAGAGATATTCAATTGCATTTATATTGCAAATTATGAAAATAAGCATATAGTTTCATATTTCAGTAAATATCCCAATAAACATGCAGTCAGAGAGAAATTTCTTGCTGCCATGTAAAAGCTTATGTCTGGTTAACAAAAGTGTTTTAACAATGTTTGTCTATTTTGGAAGCTACCATGCTATAACAACTTGTTTGTAAAAGTTTAGCTAAAGTATAATTCTGGGTTTGTGGCAATATAATATAATATAATATAATATAATATAATATAATATAATATTGATGGAAAAGACTAGGAATGTACCATTATTACTGCAAATGATCCTTCTGCTGATAACATTGCTATTTGTATAGTTGTAAAAACTTTTATTGTTCATAAAAATAGTTACATTTGTTTAGCTTATGCTTTTTAAGTTGATTTTCCAGAAAATGCTCTGGAATGAAGGGATGTGTGTATGATGCTAACCGAAGATAAATGCAGAGTTCATGTATTCTACTGACTAGCATTCCGTTTCAATATCAGTAGCTTTAATCTTTTGAAAACTGATAGAACAAAACTGGGAAAAGCAGAAAGGATTAAATATTATGCTGTTTCAAGACAGACCGAAAAGTTGAAAAAGTTACTTTCATAAAGGAAAGCGGTTATTGTTGTTACTTTGCTTGTCTCCTGCCTGAGTTACTTCCTGTGCAGAGTCTGCATAGAGAATTCACTGGTTGCTTCAGTTTCTTTTGCTATCCCATACACATGCATTAGGTAGATCATCAATCCCCCAAATTGCCAGTATGTTCTGATGCTGCATGACTGTGCACTAGTCTTATGATAGACTGGCATATCCAGAATTAGATGCAATGCCTTCTGCCCAGTAACTTCTGGGACAGCCAAACCCTAAAGAGAATAAACTGGGTAGTAGAAAACAAATGAAGTAATTTTTTTTTTATTTATATATATATATATATATATATATATATATATATATATATATATATATATATATATATACATACATGGATGCACTTCTGAATCTCAAAATACTGAAATATCGAATTTCAGTATTGCGAGACCAGAATACTAAACGTCCAGAAAAACGAAAATGCACAACACCAATGTGCAAAATATTGAAAAAACAGAATACAATTAAAGATCCAACACTTCCCCAACATAAAAATACAAAAACAAAGAAACTCAAAACAAATAACACTACCATACATTTTGCAGTGGGGCAAGCCCCCCTGCACCCCCACACCCCCACTACTTATATATACCAACACTGAAGTCACACTCCCACTGCACACTGTCATACATACACCCACTAGAAACAGACACACTACACATATAAAAAAAATCACCACTGTCAACACTTACACATACACACACTTTCACCTACCTACCCTAGCCTACTCTTAAAACATTCTAAAAAAACTAAAACAAACCACATTTCTACCCAAAACTCCTACAAACTACAGACCTACCTGAATCTCTGAACATAACAACACATCGGCTGCCATATTCACAACCCTGAAATGATTAAACCTTACAGGTAGAGCACACTGCAAAAAGCAGACCAGACAGCAACTACTGCAGATTCGGCAAACTCAGATTGGACAATATGTAGTTTCACACAAGTGCACTTTCTTAGCCAGCATAGGATGGTGGTCTGTAGGATGATGTTGGTGATCTAGAAGAGGAGGAGTGTGAGGGCAGTGCCAAGAATCAAATGGTGGAAATCGAAAAAAGGTGCTTGTGAGGTGGTGTTCAGGGAAGAGTTAAGGCAGGCACTGGGTGGCAGTGAAGAGTTATCGAATAGCTGGGTAACTAAAGCAGAGCTGGTAAGGGAGACAGCTAGAAAGGTGCTTGTTGTGACATTTGGACAGAGGAAGGAGGACAAGGGGACATGGTGGTGGAACGAGGAAGTACAGGAGAGTATACAGAGAAAGAGTTTGGTGAAGAAGTGGGATTGTCAGAGTGATGAAGAAAGTAGACAGGAGTATAAGGAGATGAGACGTGTGGCAAAGGCTAAGGATAAGGCATATGAAGACTTGTATGAAAGGTTGGACACTAATAAGGGAGAAAAGAACCCGTACCAATTGGCCAGACAGAAGGACTGAGCTGGGAAAGATGTGCAGCAGGTAAGAGTTATAAAGGATAATGAGGGAAATGTACTTACAAGTGAGAAGAGTGTGTTGAGCAGATGTAAAGAGTACTTTGAGGGACTGATGAATGAAGAGAATGAGAGGGAGAGAAGGTTGGATGATGTGGGCATGGTGAATCAGGAAGTGCAACAGATTAGCAAGGAGGAGGTAAGGACAGCTATGAAGAGGATGAAGAATGGAACAGCTGTTGGTCCAGGTGACATTCCTGTGGAAGCATGGAGGTGTTTAGGAGAGATGGCAGTGGAGTTTTTGACCAGATTGTTTAATGAAACCTTGGAAAGTGAGAGGATGCCCGAGGAGTGGAGAAGATTTTTAAGAATAAGGGTGATGTGCAGAGCTGCAGTAACTACAGAGGGATAAAACTGATCAATCACAGCATAAAGTTTTGGGAAAGAGTAGTGGAAGCTAGGTTAAGAAGGGAGGTAATGATTAATGAGCAGCAGTATGGTTTCATGCCAGGAAAGAGCACTACAGATGCGATATTTGCTCTGAGAGTACTGATGGAGACGTATAGAGAAGGTCAGAAAGAGTTGCATTGTGTCTTTGTAGACTTGGAGAAAGCATATGGCAGGGTGACTGTAGAGGACTTGTGGTATTGTATGAGGAAGTTGGGAGTGGCAGAGAAGTATGTTAGAGTGGTACAGGATATGTATGAGGGTAGTGTGACAGTGGTGAGGTCTGCAGTAGGAGTGACAGATGCATTTAAGGTGGAGGTGGGACTACATCAAAGATCAGCTCTGAGCCATGTCTTATTTGCAATGATAATGGACAGGTTGACAGAAGAGATCAGACAGGAGTCCCCATAGACTGTGATGCTTGCGGATGACATTGTGATCTGTAGTGAGAGTTGGAAAGAGGTTGAGGAGACCCTGAAGAGGTGGAGATATGCTCTAGAGATGACAGGAATGAAGGTCAGCATGACTAAGACATATTATACTTGTGTAAATGAGAGGGAGGATAGAGGAATGGTGAGGATGCAGGGAGTACAGGTGGCGAAGGTGGATGAGTTTAAATACTTGGGATCAACAGTTCAGAGTAATGGTGAGTGTGGAAGAGAGGTGAAGAAGAGAGTACAGGCAGGATGGAGTGAGTGAAGAAGAGTGTCAGGAGTGATTTTTAACAGACAGGTACCAGTAAGAGTGAAAGGGAAGGTATACAAGAGGGTAGTGAGACCAGCTATGTTATATGGGTCGGAGATAGTGGCAATGACAAAAAGACAGGAGTCAGAGCTGGAGGTGGCAGAGTTAAAGATGCTAAGATTTGCATTAGGTGTGATGAGGATGAACAGGATTAGGAATCAGCATATTAAAGGGTCAGCTCACATGTGCTGAGGAAGGATGCTGGGTATATTGGGAAAAAGATGCTAAAGATGAAGCTACAAGGTAACAGGGAAAGAGGAAGGCCTAACATAAGGTTTATGGATGTGGTGAGAGAGGACATGCAGGTGGTTAGTGTGACAGAGCAAGATGCGGAGGACAGGGAGAAATGGAAACAGATGATCTGCTGTGATGACCCCTAACGGGAACAGATGAAAGATGAAGACACAGCTGCACTTTTGGCATTCTGGTCTCGAGATACTGAAATTCAAAATTTCAGCATTTCGGGATTCAGAAGTAGACCCATATTTTATAATTTTATATATACATATAGTATACATAGACTGAAACTCAGTTTAGCCACAGAAATACCTCACAAAGAGGATTACCGGCCTCAAACAGATGCCCTACGCAGACCGTCTCAAAAAACTCCAGCTTTATTCCGTCGCATATCGCCTACTCAGAGGTGATCTCTGCCTAACATACAAAGCTATGTCAAACCCAGAGCTGTTGGACATGCTCCACTTAAAGAAATCCCAATCCCTCCGAGCTACATGCTCTAGGGACCTAAACCTTGTCACCACAATAAACAGAATATGCCGGAGGGATAGAGTCCTGTCCCAGGGACTTCCCATACTCTGGAATAAACTACCTATCTATATCAAACAAAGCTCTTCATTAGTACTCTTCAAGAAAAATCTTGATGATTGGATGGGAAATAGGAAATTCACCCCGGGGATCACCTCTGTGGCTCTGCTCGACAGTGGCACAGGAAAATAATTTTCTTGGGTGGCAAAAGCCAGGGTACCTTTTTGGCTGGGCTTGTATAGGCCCCAGGGCCAATAGCCTAGTACCTACCTATGAATCTATGAACTTATCCATTTAAACTTTACACAGATATTTTAAAAATGTGAACTCTTTCTTCAGTTACAGAGACCATAGCTTCATAGGTTCATACTAGGCTATCTGCCCTAGGGCATTTATAAGCCTAGCCAGAATGTGTTTGGCTTTCACCACCCATTTTACATTTATTTTGCTATGCCCTTTTTCGAGGTTAGTATACTGTGCCTCTGTCGAACAGTGACACAGAAGTGATACCCGGGGTAAACCTATGATCTCCCATCCACTCATCAAGATTCCTCTTGAAGAGAGTCAGTGAGGGACTCTGCCTAACCTGGACTGGGATTTTATTCCAGAGTGAAGGGAGCCTCTGGGTTATGAATCTGTCCCTCCAGCATGTCCTATTTATTTCAGTGCTGAGGTTCAAGTCTCTCGAGCGTAGCTTGATGGGATTTGGATTTTCTGAGGTGCAGCATGTCCATTAATTCCGGTTGGACATGGCTTTATACGTCAGGCACAGATCGCCTCTGAACAGGCGGTATGCCACTGAGTAGAGCTGGAATTTCTTTAACCGGGCAGCATATGGCATCTGTTTGAGCCCTTTGATCCTCTTGGTGAGGTACTTTTGGGGTCTTTCCAGTTGCTGCAGGTGTCTGGTAAGGTACATCCCAAAAGGGGCATTGTACTCAATTATGGGCCTGATGAGGGATGAGTAAAGAGGCACAATAACCTCCCCTGATCTAGATGTGTATCAAACAAATAAATATCACCTATTTATCTGGAATTGCATCACCCTTTTACAAATGATATCATCATCTTCAGTCAGAAAGAAAGGTTCTACTGTAAAATGTTAAAATATAATACATTTTTAAAGGTACATGCATGGCTAAATTTGGAAAAGAAGCATACCTTCATCCATTTTGAAAATGTAATAAGATATTAGTGCTGTACTTTACTTCAAAGTTACCACACTCCCACAGACTGAAGATATTCACCTCTTGAGACAGAACAAAACAGAAAAGCTTAGAAGTTTAAGCAGTACATCTCACCCCATTAACACAGTTAAAAGCTAGTAAAAACTTAGGCAAAGGTCAACTCAAACTACTGAAATACATTTCTGAAGTATTTAGTAGCAGATGTGTTTGAATTTTGTGTGGGTGTGTTTAAAACAAACCTTTCAGTTAATAATGTACTGCTGTTTCAGCCTAACAGCTTTTGTCTTCAATAGTGGTTCTTTAACACTTTAAGTCTGCAAAGGTATGTGGAGCTTAATTTCTTCTTCTTCTTTCGGCTTTTCCCGGTTAGGGATCGCCACAGCAGATCACCTGTCTGCTCATGATTGGCAGTGGAGGTTTAGAGTGTCGAGTTGCCAGCCCAGCTCCCAACCTTCCACAGAAGGCACACACACACACGCACTCACACCTATGGCCAATTTAGAGTGTCCAATCCACCTGCAGCATGTCTTTGGAATGTGAGAGGAAACCGGAGCACCCAGAGGAAACCCACACGACCACAGGGAGGACATGCAGACTCTGCACAGAAGGCACCCCAGCCAAGGATCGAACCAGAGAACCTCTTGCTGTGAGGCAACAATGCTAACCACTGCACCACCGTGGCCTTCCCGTATGTGGAGCTTAACATTACCCCTAAAGGCTTGAGAGCTATGAAAAGTCCTTCCTCTCCTTTTAATTTACATGAGGAAGAAGAGAAAAGCTTCCATGCTAGATGGATAGCTGCTGCCCACAAATGTAGCACTGAGTGGGTACAGATTCTTATTGTGAGAGACGACCTTAAAAGAAGGAAATTAGTGACTGAGATGAAAGAGGCATGTCAGAACATCATTCAGCAGTCTAACAATTCAGTTTTAGAAAGTTTCCTACCTGGAATGAATGAAAGACTCTCAGGTTATGAAAAAGAACTTATTGCTCGTAAGAAGGATAAACTGCAGAGGGATATACGTAATTATGAATGGAAGTCTGCATTTAATGTTTCAACTAGCCAGTCATAGAAATGTCAGAGGGTGAGATTTCAGCAAGAAACATGAAGAAAAGTAGATAATGGCTACATTTCATCAGTAGGCAGCGAATCTTCATTTGTGGATGATAACAGTGATAAAGAGAGGAAGTTTCCAGGACTTCCTGAACCAGCTAACCCAGGCTATATGGCCAAGAATGAGGAGTCTGCATTTTATGCTTTGTATTTGCTGCTAACAGGACTTTATTGGATCCAGTGTGTGCTTATTTTACCTGTTTTGTGGGACTACATTGTGGATCTACTACTGGATTGGACTATAATTTTAATAAAATATAAAGGTAATCACTGGCTTCTTTTCTTTATGTGGTGGTGAGCTGTTCTGTTTCCAGTTCATGGTGAACTAGGATTAGGAACCAGTATTTTAAAGGGTCATCTCACGTGTGCTGAGGAAGGATGCTGGGTATATTGGGAAAAGGATGTTAAGGATGGAGCTGACAGGTAAGAGAGAAAGAGGAAGGCCTAAGATAAGGTTTATGGATGTGGTGAGAGAGGGCATGCAGGTGGTTAGTGTGACAGAGCAAGATGCGGAGGACAGGAAGAAATGGAAACAGATGATTCACCTCTTGAAACAGATCAAAACAAAAAAAGCTTAGAAGATTAAGCAGTACATGTCACCCCATTAACACAGATAAAAGCTAGTAAAAACTTAGGCAAAGGTAAACTCAAAGTACTGAAATACATTTCTGAAGTATTTAGTAGCAGGTGTGTTTGAATTTTGTGTGGGTGTGTTTAAAACAAACCTGTCACTTAATAATGTACTGCTGTTTCAGCCTAACAGCTTTTGTCTTCAATAGTGGTTCCATCTTTAGGAGGAAAGAATAATTTACTTGAAATTAGTTCAAGAAATATATGCATATGTGTGCAACTCAACTAACTGAAAAATATATGTATATGTATGGCACTCTTATCAACCATAAAATAAAACAAAATTACTTAATTAAAATTTTTGGACCACTAGGACACTCAAGAAAAGATGCATCAGCATGTCCTTGCATTATTAGTGTCTAAAGGCACCCATCTTCTGGTCTTGTACATTATTTCCCTCGACCATAAATCATACAAACACATATCCACTCATGTATTGCTGTTTGTTGATCGTATTACTAGCCAGAGAGTCATGTATTTCTTTGCTTATGATTTACTTTCTCTTTTGTTTCTTGTGCTCATGCTAACTGGGATATACAGTCTGCAACAATCACATTTTAACTGGGATATACAGTCTGCAACAATCACATTTTAACTGGGATATACAGTCTGCAGCAATCACATTTTAACTGGGATATACAGTCTGCAACAATCACATTTTAACTGGGATATACAGTCTGCAACAATCACATTTTAACAGGGATATACAGTCTGCAGCAATCACATTTTAATGGGGATATGCAGTTTGCAACAATCACATTTTAACTGGGATATACAGTCTGCAACAATCGCATTTTAACTGGGATATACAGTCTGCAACAATCACATTTTAACTGGGATATACAGTCTTCAACAATCACATTTTAACTGGGATATACAGTCTGCAGCAATAACATTTTAACTGGGATATACAGTCTACGACAATCACATTTTAACTGGGACATACAGTCTGCAGCAATTACATTTTAACTGGGATATACAGTTTGCAACACTCACATTTTAACTGGAATATACAGTCTGCAACAACCACATTTTAACTGGGATATACAGTCTGCAACAATTAGATTTTAACTGGGTTATACAGTCTGCAACCATCACATTTTAACTTGGATGTGCAGTCTGCAACAATCACATTTTAACTGGGATATACAGTCTGCAAGAATCACATTTTAACTGGGATATACATTCTGCAATAATCACATTTTAACTGGGATATGCAGTCTGCAGCAATCACATGTTAACTGGGATATGCAGTCTGCAACAATCGCATTTTAATGGGGATATACAGACTGCAACAATCACATTTTAACTGGGATATACAGTCTGCAACAATCGCATTTAACTGGGATATACAGTCTGCAACAATCGCATTTTAACTGGGATATACAGACTGCAAGAATCACATTTTAACTGGGATATACAGTCTGCAACAATCACATTTTAACTGGGATGTACAGTCTGCAACAATCACATTTTAACTGGGATATACAGTCTGCAACAATCACATTTTAACTGGGATATACAGTCTGCAACAATCGCATTTTAACTGGGATATGCAGTCTGCAGCAATCACATTTTAAAAGGAATATACAGTCTGCAACAATCACATTTTAACTGGGATATGCAGTCTGCAACAATCGCATTTTAACGGGGTTATACGGTCTGCAACATCCGCATTTTAACGGGGATATACAGTCTGTAACAATTACATTTTAAGTGGGATATACAGTCTGCAACAATCACATTTTAACTGGGATATACAGTCTGCAACAATCACATTTTAACTGGGATATACAGTCTGCAACAATCACATTTTAAAAGGGATATACAGTCTGCAGCAAGCACATTTTAACTGGGATATACAAGTCTGCAACAATCGCATTTTAACAGGGTTATACAGTCTGCAACAATCACATTTTAACAGGGATGTACAGTCTGCAGCAATCGCATTTTAACGGGGATATACAGTCTGCAACAATCGCATTTTTAACTGGGATATACAGTCTGCAACAATCACATTTTAACTGGAATATACAGGCTGCAACAATCGCATTTTAACTGGGATATACAGTCTGCAGCAATTACATTTTAACTGGGACATACAGTCTGTAACAATCACATTTTAACGGGGTTATACAGTCTGCAACAATCGCATTTTAACGGGGATATACAGTCTGTAACATTCGCATTTTAATGGGGATATACAGTCTTCAACAACCACATTTTAACTGGGATATACAGTCTGCAACAATCATATTTTAACTGGGATATACAGTCTGCAACAATCACATTTTAACTGGGATATACAGTCTGCAGCAATCACATTTTAACTGGGATATACAGTCTGCAACAATCACATTTTAACTGGGATATACAGTCTGCAACAATCACATTTTAACAGGGATATACAGTCTGCAGCAATCACATTTTAATGGGGATATGCAGTTTGCAACAATCACATTTTAACTGGGATATACAGTCTGCAACAATCACATTTTAACTGGGATATACAGTCTTCAACAATCACATTTTAACTGGGATATACAGTCTGCAGCAATGACATTTTAAATGGGATATACAGTCTGCAGCAATAACATTTTAACTGGGATATACAGTCTACGACAATCACATTTTAACTGGGACATACAGTCTGCAGCAATCACATTTTAACTGGGATATACAGTTTGCAACACTCACATTTTAACTGGAATATACAGTCTGCAACAACCACATTTTAACTGGGATATACAGTCTGCAACAATCAGATTTTAACTGGGTTATACAGTCTGCAACCATCACATTTTAACTTGGATGTGCAGTCTGCAACAATCACATTTTAACTGGGATATACAGTCTGCAAGAATCACATTTTAACTGGGATATACATTCTGCAATAATCACATTTTAACTGGGATATGCAGTCTGCAGCAATCACATGTTAACTGGGATATGCAGTCTGCAACAATCGCATTTTAATGGGGATATACAGACTGCAACAATCACATTTTAACTGGGATATACAGTCTGCAACAATCGCATTTAACTGGGATATACAGTCTGCAACAATCACATTTTAACTGGGATATACAGACTGCAACAATCACATTTTAACTGGGATATACAGTCTGCAACAATCACATTTTAACTGGGATGTACAGTCTGCAACAATCACATTTTAACTGGGATATACAGTCTGCAACAATCACATTTTAACTGGGATATACAGTCTGCAACAATCACATTTTAACTGGGATATGCAGTCTGCAGCAATCACATTTTAAAAGGAATATACAGTCTGCAACAATCACATTTTAACTGGGATATGCAGTCTGCAACAATCGCATTTTAACGGGGTTATACGGTCTGCAACATCCGCATTTTAACGGGGATATACAGTCTGTAACAATTACATTTTAAGTGGGATATACAGTCTGCAACAATCACATTTTAACTGGGATATACAGTCTGCAACAATCACATTTTAACTGGGATATACAGTCTGCAACAATCACATTTTAACTGGGATATACAGTCTGCAGCAAGCACATTTTAACTGGGATATACAAGTCTGCAACAATCGCATTTTAACAGGGTTATACAGTCTGCAACAATCACATTTTAACAGGGATGTACAGTCTGCAGCAATCGCATTTTAACGGGGATATACAGTCTGCAACAATCACATTTTTAACTGGGATATACAGTCTGCAACAATCACATTTTAACTGGAATATACAGGCTGCAACAATCGCATTTTAACTGGGATATGCAGTCTGCAGCAATTACATTTTAACTGGGACATACAGTCTGCAACAATCACATTTTAACGGGGTTATACAGTCTGCAACAATCGCATTTTAACGGGGATATACAGTCTGTAACATTCGCATTTTAATGGGGATATACAGTCTTCAACAACCACATTTTAACTGGGATATACAGTCTGCAACAATCACATTTTAACTGGGATATACAGTCTGCAGCAATCTCATTTTAACTGGGATATACAGTCTGCAACAATTACATTTTACCTGGGATATACAGTCTGCAACAATCACATTTTAACTGGGATATACAGTCTGCAACAATCACATTTTAACTGGGATATACAGTCTGCAACAATCACATTTTAACTGGGATATACAGTCTGCAGCAAGCACATTTTAACTGGGATATACAAGTCTGCAACAATCACATTTTAACAGGGATATACAGTCTGCAGCAATTGCATTTTAACAGGGATATACAGTCTGCAACAATCGCATTTTAACTGGGATATACAGTCTGCAACAATCACATTTTAACGGGGATATACAGTTTGCAACAATTGCATTTTTACTGAGATATACAGTCTGCAACAATCGCATTTTAACTGGGATATACAGTCTGCAACAATCACATTTTAACTGGGACATACAGTCTGCAACAATCACATTTTAACTGGGACATACAGTCTGCAACAATCACATTTTAACTGGGACAACTGGGGCATACAGTCTGCAACAATCACATTTTAACTGGGATATACAGTCTGCAACAATCACATTTTAACTGGGATATACAGTCTGCAACAATCACATTTTAACTGGGATATACAGTCTGCAACAATTACATTTTAATTGGGATATACAGTCTGCAACAATAACATTTTAATTTTCATGCTTGGTCTTACCTCCTGGGATACTTCCCTCACTATTTGACAATATGTTTTGTTTCAGTGAATCTGTGGAATTAAGGTTATAATTTGTCACATAAATATTGATTTCCAACCTGGTTGCCTTAATTAACTCTTAGCTGGATTATATGCCAGGAGATTTAGGGTCAGGTGTGGCACTCGTTTCAGAGTATTGTATATTAAATATTAATAGGTAGGATGGTTCTAAGTATTGTTTTTATAGCCGTTTATATTTCACCCACATTCAAGACATTTTCACAGGTGTTCTGATGGATGGGGAGGGGAATGATTGCTAATATTTACTTCCAGTATTAAAAACAATTAGTCCGCTAAAAAGGTAATGTTGCCTTGCACATACATCATCTGAATATCTTTAGTCTCTTTTTCTATGTACCTCTAATTGTATTCCCAGTGTTTTGTATTTACAGGTGAACTGATTCGATAACGTCCCTGTTTTCAGGTATCGTATATTGTCATAAGCTAGCCTTAGCATAGTACAAGCATTTTCTATTAATTTGGCTCCACTCTACTTTATATGTGACAGCAGCTAACGTAAGTAGATATTAGGATGAGGGCACTTTCCATGCTAATGCATCAAAACATCTTGTATACATATTTTATACAGATCCAGACTGTATTGATGTAGAGTTTCAGATATCATTCAATATTCAGTGGCAGAGAATTTGTTCAATACGTTCATCTTCCTTTACTTTGTCTGCACTACTACCAGTACAGACTTTTGCAAATTATACTACCTATTCTGGAAAGCAGCTCTTTATGGCAACTACGTTGCAAACATAAACATTACATTGCTAGATTGAAATTAATTGACTGATGGTCTTTCTGCAATTGAAATGTTTCTTCTCATTGAATGATGTTTATGTTGGCACTCAGGAGGAGGAGGAATTAGTACACATCAATCTGTAATTGTGCCAGTCAAAGTGTTTATCTCTGGATGGAGGTTAAGACTACACAGGAGGGCCCTAAGCTAGCCTAACATATCTCAGCATAGCAAGGTATACTGTAATGCTGTCATGTAAAATTTTAGGATATCAAAGTAATGATGATTTGGGGGTCAGCTTTAGTCATTGGCCTACATTAACCTACTGAGGGATAGGGTACTTGGGCTGCTACCAGGCAATAGGCTAGTTAAGCAAATTGAAACCTAGCCACTGCAGTCCTGCTGGTATGCCCAACTATTTGATGCTCTTGTCCATAAGAAATGGGAGGTTGGCTTGAGATAAATGTATGGTTTGCCATCCTTTCATCTACTTTATGTTTGAAGAGAGTAAGTAATGTACATTGTTTTATAAAAAGCAGGACATTGTTTCAGAGGTGAGAGATTCTTTGAGAGATAGTAGTCATGCTAACACATTTTATCTATGTTGTGATCCAGATTTAGGTCCCTTGATCTTGTATTTGTGTTACTATTGGTCTTGTGGATTAAGCAGTAGATCAATCACAACTGGGTTGTTTATACCTTTCCAGGTTAGGCTCAGATGGCCAGGTACAAGTCTGCAGGTGATGAATAAGACCGACAGGACTTTTAACTGCTCTGGACAATTTAGGGACCTCGTGCTTAAGATTATTTATTTATTTTTCCGGTGAGTGACTCCTGTGGTTTCTCAAGATGCATTAACTGCTTGGACAGGTAGACACTGAAGGGTACATTGTATTCTAGTATAGCCCTGATGATGGACAAGTAAAAGGAAATATGACATGTTTAGACTAAAAGGAAGAGCTCTTAATGATCAGCTGGGTGAGGAAGGAGGCTTTCTCAATGCAGTGGGTATGTGGTGTACAATTTAGAGTTTATTATCTTTGAACATTCCTAGCTCCCTAGTTATACAATTTTCAGGGGAAATGTCAAATTGCTAGATTTCCAAGAGATTGTTTCTCAAACTACTTAATATCACATTTGGTGGTCAGCTTTAGCACCTGATCTTGTCTAAATTAGGCCCACTTGGAAGAAATTAAATCTTTCTGATAATAGCCCTAAGCATGCAGTTATCTGCAAACTTGGTCAGCTAAAGGTCTTCAATGTCAGCTTCAATATTAAAGAAGTAAATGCCAAATAGAGGACTTCAAAGTAATGCTTTTTGCAGAAGCTGCACAATATATGCTCCGTGGTAGTTGTCAGCAAAAAGAAGGTAGAACCCGCTAAGTACTGCAGATGAAGCTTAACAAGGGAAATTTGCATCCATTGAAGCAAAGCCATTTAGTAATGCTAATGAGAGTTGGTGAACTATGTTTTTAAACAGATTGAAAGTTTTAAACTATCTGTATTGCTATTTATTTAGGTAATTTAATTAAGTACCTTAAGAACATGACAGATTGATAATTTACAAGCTATTGCACAACCAGAGTCATAATCATTTAATGACAGCTCAACAACTATTAAGTATTCATACCTTCTTCAGCATTGGGCATCCCCTTAAGCTGGTATCAGGGGCAGTTGTTCTGTTTTGTTCCATCCTTGCTACAGCACCGAGTGTGGATGTAAAGCAATAGTGCAGTCCAGCACCATGCTTGTTTTGAGATGACTTTGAATCAGGAAACGAGACCTTAAGTCCATATTCTGACACTGAATTTCATCCTATGTCCAGCCTTACACTACTTCAGAGAATTAGCCCTGATACAACAAGAAGATGTAATTCAATTCAGGTCTTGTTCATGAGGCTAGATTTGGGATCTCACTTAAATAAACTAGGTGGACCCAAACCTGAAACGTGACTATGGCAGGACCCATGGTACATTAGACTGCAGATGGGATATGCCCTCATTCTACACATACATTAGGAGTACAGATACAGATCATAAAGAGTGAGATGAACAAATAAGTAAGCAATTCTAAAAAGAAAAGTAAAACATTTGATATAAATTTCAAAAAAGGCAATAAATACATGTAAAAATTTATATTACATATTGTAAGACAGATAGATACTTATAAGCTGTATAACACTGATTATCAGGTAGCAAAGTTTCTAGTAGAGTGAAGTGAAAGAAGTGAGTGATTATTATTATCTCACTTTTTAAGGATCTATAACAGAAAGTGAACTTCAAATTTCACTTAATTTTCTCTTTGGGCAACAGTAATCAGTTATTCCTTTCAGGATGCCGCCACACTTCCGCACAGAGTGAGCAGAATGAGATCCCTCCTGCTGTTTCAATCAACATCTCTCAAGTTCTGCTCTGTGTGTCCCTTAACTATCACAGTTTAAATTTAACCTTCTGTTACATCAGACGCTGCTGCAGCATGCAATCTTACTTAGCCATGTTTGTAGCCTTTTGTAAGTGTGTGTGTGTGTGTGTGTGTGTTTGTGTATTTACATAAATAGACAAAGCACACACGTGTGTATGTATATGTATATATATATATATATATATATATATATATATATATATATATATACACACACACACACACACACAGCTATGCTTGCATACATATACTATATATGTTGTACAAACACACACACATTTATTTTATTTATTTATTTATTTTACATTTGTTGACTGGGAGAGTCCGACTGGATACATGTCCATTTTCAGCGGAGGCCCGGGGAGAAAAGCTCCAACATTAACAAATAGGTATACAATATGTTGATATAATACAGTTTGTTCTCTTAGGTAGTTTACACAAAAAAGGAGACATTTTAGAATATTTCTACTCATTCCTCCAAGATATATAAAAAGATACAAAAAAAACACATAGTATAACAGAATTTTTTCTCCTTTTATATAGACCCTTCGTATAGTAATAACGGGTATTAGAATAGTATGCAAAGACTAGAGATTTGCATGGAAAAGGGGATAAGAGGGAAACAGATGTGTGAAGAGGTAGTGGTTACATAGTTAGACCTGTAGGGAGGAGGAAAAATCTTGATTAGGTGGAGTCAGACTGGGCTTATGCATTGGCAGAGCCAGTGTGTCTGGAGGTGGTGATGTAGCCTCTTTTTGAAGAGTTTTATGGAGGAAATGATGGTGAGGCTAGGTGGAAGGGAGTTCCATATTTTTCCTATTGCATTGGCAAAGAGAGCATCACCCCCTGAGTTGTTGGATTTTACCGTTTGAGCTAGTAGTTTGTTTGAGGAGCGTAAGCTATTGAGATTGTTGTAAGGTTTGATTATGTTTTTCAGCGCAGGGGTTTTGTCAGATTGTTTAAGAATTTTAAATGCTACAATGAGTTGGCTCTGCTGGAGAAG